>NC_092149.1:3322973-3452973 GCF_045791955.1 Oncorhynchus clarkii lewisi | reverse complement strand
CCCCCTGTGCCCCTGTAGACGTCTGTCTGAGGGGGGAACCAATGACTGGAGAAACTAAGGCCAAAGCCATCCATCACGTGACACCATTCATTCCTATGTGAAGACACAATAGCGCAAGCAAGTCGCTTTTTAGCTGGCTCAGACGGCGTCTCATAGAAACAACATGTAGAGTTTGAGCTAGTCCAGGAGGCTCAGTGCCGCCTCCTCTCCAGGAGGCTCAGTGCCGCCTCCTCTCCAGGAGGCTCAGTGCCGCCTCCTCTCCAGGAGGCTCAGTGCCTCCTCCTCTCCAGGAGGCTCAGTGCTGCCTCCTCTCATTGAGTCACTTTGAAGGCCGACCGGGGTACTGCAGGCTGCCATTAGCAACTACAACTTCTGTGTGCAATTTTTAAATAAATTGGTTCAAGGAGCAGGGAGGGGGGAGGGGGGGAGAAAGGGGGGAGAAAGGGAGGGGGGAGGGGAGGGAGGGAGGGAGAGAGGGAGGGGGGGCGGGGAGAGGGAGGGAGGGAGGGAGGGAGGGAGGGAGGGAGGGAGGGAGGGAGGGAGGGAGGGAGGGAGGGAGGGAGGGAGGGAGGGAGGGGGGGGGGAAAGGGAGGGAGGGAGGGAGGGGGGGGGGGAGGGAGGGGGGGAGGGGGTTGTCGGTGGAGCGAGGACGAACGAACGCCCAAGCAGTGAGAAAATAAATTGAGGGTAACCCGATAGGTCCTTATCGCAAACAGACTCCCCTCCACCCCCCCAGGTCTGACACGTTGAGGCCTTGTCCCCCATGTCACGACCCACGCAGAGAGAGACGTCCCTGGGGAGGCCCGGGGCAATCAGACCACCACTATTACCAGCCAGCTCCACTTCTAGTTGTTCCCATCAGACTATTACACCAGACACTGTGCTGCAGAGTAGTGAGAAGTGGCAGGAAGGAAACACAATCACACACAGAGACAGAGAGAAAGAGAGAGAGACAGAGAGACAGAGAGACAGAGACAGAGACAGAGAGACAGGGAGACAGGGAGACAGGGAGACAGGGAGACATGGAGACAGGGAGACAGAGAGACAGAGAGAGACAGAGAGAGAGAGAGACAGAGAGAGAGAGACAGAGAGAAAGAGAGAGAGACAGAGAGACAGAGAGACAGAGAGAGAGAAGAGAGAGAAGGCCGACTCTAATTAGACTGATGTTACGGCAGTGGATGTAGAGATGGAGATGCAGCAGCAGTAACACCACTGGTATAGAACAGCAGCAGTAACACCACTGGTATAGAACAGGGGCAGTAACACCACTGGTATAGAACAGGGGCAGTAACACCACTGGTATAGAACAGCAGCAGTAACACCACTGGTATAGAACAGGGGCAGTAACACCACTGGTATAGAACAGGGGCAGTAACACCACTGGTATAGAACAGGGGCAATAACACCACTGGTATAGAACAGGGGCAATAACACCACTGGTATAGAACAGGGGCAGTAACACCACTGGTATAGAACAGGGGCAGTAACACCACTGGTATAGAACAGGGGCAGTAACACCACTGGTATAGAACAGGGGCAGTAACACCACTGGTATAGAACAGGGGCAGTAACACCACTGGTATAGAACAGGGGCAGTAACACCACTGGTATAGAACAGGGGCAGTAACACCACTGGTATAGAACAGGGGCAGTAACACCACTGGTATAGAACAGCAGCAGGAACACCACTGGTATAGAACAGGGGCAGTAACACCACTGGTATAGAACAGGGGCAGTAACACCACTGGTATAGAACAGGGGCAGTAACACCACTGGTATAGAACAGGGGCAGTAACACCACTGGTATAGAACAGGGGCAGTAACACCACTGGTATAGAACAGGGGCAGTAACACCACTGGTATAGAACAGCAGCAGTAACACCACTGGTATAGAACAGGGGCAGTAACACCACTGGTATAGAACAGGGGCAGTAACACCACTGGTATAGAACAGGGGCAGTAACACCACTGGTATAGAACAGGGGCAGTAACACCACTGGTATAGAACAGGGGCAGTAACACCACTGGTATAGAACAGGGGCAGTAACACCACTGGTATAGAACAGCAGCAGTAACACCACTGGTATAGAACAGGGGCAGTAACACCACTGGTATAGAACAGGGGCAGTAACACCACTGGTATAGAACAGGGGCAGTAACACCACTGGTATAGAACAGGGGCAGTAACACCACTGGTATAGAACAGGGGCAGTAACACCACTGGTATAGAACAGGGGCAGTAACACCACTGGTATAGAACAGGGGCAGTAACACCACTGGTATAGAACAGCAGCAGTAACACCACTGGTATAGAACAGGGGCAGTAACACCACTGGTATAGAACAGCAGCAGTAACACCACTGGTATAGAACAGGGGCAGTAACACCACTGGTATAGAACAGGGGCAGTAACACCACTGGTATAGAACAGGGGCAGTAACACCACTGGTATAGAACAGCGGCAGTAACACCACTGGTATAGAACAGCAGCAGTAACACCACTGGTATAGAACAGGGGCAGTAACACCACTGGTATAGAACAGGGGCAGTAACACCACTGGTATAGAACAGCAGCAGTAACACCACTGGTATAGAACAGGGGCAGTAACACCACTGGTATAGAACAGGGGCAGTAACACCACTGGTATAGAACAGCAGCAGTAACACCACTGGTATAGAACAGGGGCAGTAACACCACTGGTATAGAACAGGGGCAGTAACACCACTGGTATAGAACAGGGGCAGTAACACCACTGGTATAGAACAGCGGCAGTAACACCACTGGTATAGAACAGCAGCAGTAACACCACTGGTATAGAACAGGGGCAGTAACACCACTGGTATAGAACAGGGGCAGTAACACCACTGGTATAGAACAGCAGCAGTAACACCACTGGTATAGAACAGGGGCAGTAACACCACTGGTATAGAACAGGGGCAGTAACACCACTGGTATAGAACAGGGGCAGTAACAAGCTAGCTGTTTGCAGATGTAAGAAGCACAAACTAATAGTGTCACTACAGAACACTAGTGGATTTATATTAAGATGCAAAGTGAAAACAGCATCATAGTCATCAACATGGTTGCATGTGCTGCGTTGACCATGCAGACTGACAGGTGTCTCCATGTGCTGCGTTGACCATGCAGACTGACAGGTGTCTCCATGTGCTGCGTTGACCATGCAGACTGACAGGTGTCTCCATGTGCTGCGTTGACCATGCAGACTGACGAGTGTCTCCATGTGCTGCGTTGACCATGCAGACTGACAGGTGTCTCCATGTGCTGCGTTGACCATGCAGACTGACGAGTGTCTCCATGTGCTGCGTTGACCATGCAGACTGACAGGTGTCTCCATGTGCTGCGTTGACCATGCAGACTGACAGGTGTATCCATGTGCTGCGTTGACCATGCAGACTGACAGGTGTCTCCATGTGCTGCGTTGACCATGCAGACTGACAGGTGTCTCCATGTGCTGCGTTGACCATGCAGACTGACAGGTGTCTCCATGTGCTGCGTTGACCATGCAGACTGACAGGTGTCTCCATGTGCTGCGTTGACCATGCAGACTGACAGGTGTCTCCATGTGCTGCGTTGACCATGCAGACTGACAGGTGTCTCCATGTGCTGCGTTGACCATGCAGACTGACAGGTGTCTCCATGTGCTGCGTTGACCATGCAGACTGACGAGTGTCTCCATGTGCTGCGTTGACCATGCAGACTGACAGGTGTCTCCATGTGCTGCGTTGACCATGCAGACTGACGAGTGTCTCCATGTGCTGCGTTGACCATGCAGACTGACGAGTGTCTCCATGTGCTGCGTTGACCATGCAGACTGACAGGTGTCTCCATGTGCTGCGTTGACCATGCAGACTGACAGGTGTCTCCATGTGCTGCGTTGACCATGCAGACTGACAGGTGTCTCCATGTGCTGCGTTGACCATGCAGACTGACGAGTGTCTCCATGTGCTGCGTTGACCATGCAGACTGACGAGTGTCTCCATGTGCTGCGTTGACCATGCAGACTGACGAGTGTCTCCATGTGCTGCGTTGACCATGCAGACTGACGAGTGTCTCCATGTGCTGCGTTGACCATGCAGACTGACGAGTGTCTCCATGTGCTGCGTTGACCATGCAGACTGACAAGTGTCTCCATGTGCTGCGTTGACCATGCAGACTGACGAGTGTCTCCATGTGCTGCGTTGACCATGCAGACTGACAGGTGTCTCCATGTGCTGCGTTGACCATGCAGACTGACAGGTGTCTCCATGTGCTGCGTTGACCATGCAGACTGACAGGTGTCTCCATGTGCTGCGTTGACCATGCAGACTGACAGGTGTCTCCATGTGCTGCGTTGACCATGCAGACTGACAGGTGTCTCCATGTGCTGCGTTGACCATGCAGACTGACGAGTGTCTCCATGTGCTGCGTTGACCATGCAGACTGACGAGTGTCTCCATGTGCTGCGTTGACCATGCAGACTGACGAGTGTCTCCATGTGCTGCGTTGACCATGCAGACTGACGAGTGTCTCCATGTGCTGCGTTGACCATGCAGACTGACAGGTGTCTCCATGTGCTGCGTTGACCATGCAGACTGACAGGTGTCTCCATGTGCTGCGTTGACCATGCAGACTGACAGGTGTCTCCATGTGCTGCGTTGACCATGCAGACTGACAGGTGTCTCCATGTGCTGCGTTGACCATGCAGACTGACAGGTGTCTCCATGTGCTGCGTTGACCATGCAGACTGACAGGTGTCTCCATGTGCTGCGTTGACCATGCAGACTGACAGGTGTCTCCATGTGCTGCGTTGACCATGCAGACTGACAGGTGTCTCCATGTGCTGCGTTGACCATGCAGACTGACGAGTGTCTCCATGTGCTGCGTTGACCATGCAGACTGACAGGTGTCTCCATGTGCTGCGTTGACCATGCAGACTGACGAGTGTCTCCATGTGCTGCGTTGACCATGCAGACTGACAGGTGTCTCCATGTGCTGCGTTGACCATGCAGACTGACAGGTGTATCCATGTGCTGCGTTGACCATGCAGACTGACAGGTGTCTCCATGTGCTGCGTTGACCATGCAGACTGACAGGTGTCTCCATGTGCTGCGTTGACCATGCAGACTGACAGGTGTCTCCATGTGCTGCGTTGACCATGCAGACTGACAGGTGTCTCCATGTGCTGCGTTGACCATGCAGACTGACAGGTGTCTCCATGTGCTGCGTTGACCATGCAGACTGACAGGTGTCTCCATGTGCTGCGTTGACCATGCAGACTGACAGGTGTCTCCATGTGCTGCGTTGACCATGCAGACTGACGAGTGTCTCCATGTGCTGCGTTGACCATGCAGACTGACAGGTGTCTCCATGTGCTGCGTTGACCATGCAGACTGACGAGTGTCTCCATGTGCTGCGTTGACCATGCAGACTGACGAGTGTCTCCATGTGCTGCGTTGACCATGCAGACTGACAGGTGTCTCCATGTGCTGCGTTGACCATGCAGACTGACAGGTGTCTCCATGTGCTGCGTTGACCATGCAGACTGACAGGTGTCTCCATGTGCTGCGTTGACCATGCAGACTGACGAGTGTCTCCATGTGCTGCGTTGACCATGCAGACTGACGAGTGTCTCCATGTGCTGTGTTGACCATGCTGATGCAGACTGACGAGTGTCTCCATGTGCTGCGTTGACCATGCAGACTGACGAGTGTCTCCATGTGCTGCGTTGACCATGCAGACTGACAAGTGTCTCCATGTGCTGCGTTGACCATGCAGACTGACGAGTGTCTCCATGTGCTGCGTTGACCATGCAGACTGACAGGTGTCTCCATGTGCTGCGTTGACCATGCAGACTGACAGGTGTCTCCATGTGCTGCGTTGACCATGCAGACTGACAGGTGTCTCCATGTGCTGCGTTGACCATGCAGACTGACAGGTGTCTCCATGTGCTGCGTTGACCATGCAGACTGACAGGTGTCTCCATGTGCTGCGTTGACCATGCAGACTGACGAGTGTCTCCATGTGCTGCGTTGACCATGCAGACTGACGAGTGTCTCCATGTGCTGCGTTGACCATGCAGACTGACGAGTGTCTCCATGTGCTGCGTTGACCATGCAGACTGACGAGTGTCTCCATGTGCTGCGTTGACCATGCAGACTGACAGGTGTCTCCATGTGCTGCGTTGACCATGCAGACTGACAGGTGTCTCCATGTGCTGCGTTGACCATGCAGACTGACAGGTGTCTCCATGTGCTGCGTTGACCATGCAGACTGACAGGTGTCTCCATGTGCTGCGTTGACCATGCAGACTGACAGGTGTCTCCATGTGCTGCGTTGACCATGCAGACTGACAGGTGTATCCATGTGCTGCGTTGACCATGCAGACTGACAGGTGTCTCCATGTGCTGCGTTGACCATGCAGACTGACAGGTGTCTCCATGTGCTGCGTTGACCATGCAGACTGACAGGTGTCTCCATGTGCTATGTTGACCATGCAGACTGACAGGTGTATCCATGTGCTGCGTTGACCATGCAGACTGACAGGTGTCTCCATGTGCTGCGTTGACCATGCAGACTGACAGGTGTATCCATGTGCTGCGTTGACCATGCAGACTGACAGGTGTCTCCATGTGCTGCGTTGACCATGCAGACTGACAGGTGTCTCCATGTGCTGCGTTGACCATGCAGACTGACAGGTGTCTCCATGTGCTGCGTTGACCATGCAGACTGACAGGTGTCTCCATGTGCTGCGTTGACCATGCAGACTGACAGGTGTCTCCATGTGCTGCGTTGACCATGCAGACTGACAGGTGTCTCCATGTGCTGCGTTGACCATGCAGACTGACAGGTGTCTCCATGTGCTAGGTTGACCATGCAGACTGACAGGTGTCTCCATGTGCTGCGTTGACCATGCAGACTGACAGGTGTATCCATGTGCTGCGTTGACCATGCAGACTGACAGGTGTATCCATGTGCTGCGTTGACCATGCAGACTGACAGGTGTATCCATGTGCTGCGTTGACCATGCAGACTGACAGGTGTATCCATGTGCTGCGTTGACCATGCAGACTGACAGGTGTCTCCATGTGCTGCGTTGACCATGCAGACTGACAGGTGTCTCCATGTGCTGCGTTGACCATGCAGACTGACAGGTGTCTCCATGTGCTGCGTTGACCATGCAGACTGACAGGTGTCTCCATGTGCTGCGTTGACCATGCAGACTGACAGGTGTCTCAATGTGCTGCGTTGACCATGCAGACTGACAGGTGTCTCAATGTGCTACGTTGACCATGCAGACTGACAGGTGTCTCCATGTGCTACGTTGACCATGCAGACTGACAGGTGTCTCCATGTGCTACGTTGACCATGCAGACTGACAAGTGTTTCCATGTGCTGCGTTGAGCATGCAGACTGACAGGTGTCTCAATGTGCTGCGTTGACCATGCAGACTGATAACAAGTGTCTCCATGTGCTACGTTGACCATGCAGACTGACAATCTGATCATCTCAACTCAAATTTCATCAAAGCCAAATGTATTTGTCACGTGTGCCAAAATACAACAGGTGTAGAATTTACTGTGAAATGCAGACTCACGAGCCCTTTAGCAACAATGAAGAGTTAAAAAGTAAGACAACTCTCCCCCCTTCTCCCTCCCTCTCTCTCTCCCCCTTCTCCCTCCCCCTCTCTCACCCTTCTCCCTCCCCCTCTCTCTCCCCCCTTCTCCCTCCCCCTCTCTCTCCCCCCTTCTCCCTCCCCCTTCTCCCTCCCTCTCCCCCTTCTCCCTCCCTCTCCCTCTCTCTCCCCCTTCTCCCTCCCTCTCTCTCTCCCCCCTTCTCCCTCCCCCTCTCTCTCCCCCCTTCTCCCTCCCCCTCTCTCTCCCCCTTCTCCCTCCCCCTCTCTCTCCCCCCTTCTCCCTCCCTCTCTCCCTCTCCCTCTCTCTCCCCCTTCTCCCTCCCTCTCTCTCTCCCCCCTTCTCCCTCCCTCTCTCTCTCCCCCCTTCTCCCTCCCCCTCTCTCCCCCCCTCTCTCTCCCCCCTTCTCCCTCCCTCTCTCTCCCCCTTCTCCCGCCCTCTCCCTCTCCCTCTCTCTCCCTCTCCTTCTCCCTCTCTCTCCCCCTTCTCCCTCCCTCTCCCCCTCCTTCTCCCTCTCTCTCCCCCTTCTCCCTCCCTCTCCCCCCTCCTTCTCCCTCTCTCCCCTCCCTCTCTCCCTTCTTCCTTCTTCATCAACCCCTTCTGTCTCTCCCTCCCTCCCCCTTCTCCCTCTCCCTCTCTCCATCTCTCTCTTTCTACCCACCTTCTCCATCAACCCCTGCTGTCTCTCCCCTCTCCTCTGAGATTGCATTCCCTACAGGACAGGATATCTGCAGCATGAACAATGGCTGTGTAGCGGTAATGAAATATTACCGTTCTGAAAAGTACACGGCGCGCAGCATTAAGTCTCAGCAATGTACTGCTGGATTCCTCAGCCCCCATCTGTCTAACTGGGAGAAACACTAAACCTCCAGTCAGTCTACTGGTTCCTCAGCCCCCATCTGTCTAACTGGGAGAAACACTAAACCTCCAGTCAGTCTACTGGTTCCTCAGCCCCCATCTGTCTAACTGGGAGAAACACTAAACCTCCAGTCAGTCTACTGGTTCCTCAGCCCCCATCTGTCTAACTGGGAGAAACACTAAACCTCCAGTCAGTCTACTGGTTCCTCAGCCCCCATCTGTCTAACTGGGAGAAACACTAAACCTCCAGTCAGTCTACTGGTTCCTCAGCCCCCATCTGTCTAACTGGGAGAAACACTAAACCTGCAGTCAGTCTACTGGTTCCTCAGCCCCCATCTGTCTAACTGGGAGAAACACTAAACCTCCAGTCAGTCTACTGGTTCCTCAGCCCCCATCTGTCTAACTGGGAGAAACACTAAACCTCCAGTCAGTCTACTGGTTCCTCTGTCTAACTGGGAGAAACACTAAACCTCCAGTCAGTCTACTGGTTCCTCAGTCCCCATCTGTCTAACTGGGAGAAACACTAAACCTCCAGTCAGTCTACTGGTTCCTCAGCCCCCATCTGTCTAACTGGGAGAAACACTAAACCTCCAGTCAGTCTACTGGGTCCTCAGTCTAACTGGGAGAAACACTAAACCTGCAGTCAGTCTACTGGTTCCTCAGCCCCCATCTGTCTAACTGGGAGAAACACTAAACCTCCAGTCAGTCTACTGGTTCCTCTGTCTAACTGGGAGAAACACTAAACCTCCAGTCAGTCTACTGGTTCCTCAGTCCCCATCTGTCTAACTGGGAGAAACACTAAACCTCCAGTCAGTCTACTGGTTCCTCAGCCCCCATCTGTCTAACTGGGAGAAACACTAAACCTCCAGTCAGTCTACTGGTTCCACAGTCTAACTGGGAGAAACACTAAACCTGCAGTCAGTCTACTGGTTCCTCAGTCCCCATCTGTCTAACTGGGAGAAACACTAAACCTCCAGTCAGTCTACTGGTTCCTCAGTCTAACTGGGAGAAACACTAAACCTGCAGTCAGTCTACTGGTTCCTCAGCCCCCATCTGTCTAACTGGGAGAAACACTAAACCTCCAGTCAGTCTACTGGTTCCTCAGCCCCCATCTGTCTAACTGGGAGAAACACTAAAGCTCCAGTCAGTCTACTGGTTCCTCAGCCCCCATCTGTCTAACTGGGAGAAACACTAAACCTCCAGTCAGTCTACTGGTTCCTCAGCCCCCATCTGTCTAACTGGGAGAAACACTAAAGCTCCAGTCAGTCTACTGGTTCCTCAGCCCCCATCTGTCTAACTGGGAGAAACACTAAACCTGCAGTCAGTCTACTGGTTCCTCAGCCCCCATCTGTCTAACTGGGAGAAACACTAAACCTCCAGTCAGTCTACTGGTTCCTCTGTCTAACTGGGAGAAACACTAAACCTCCAGTCAGTCTACTGGTTCCTCAGCCCCCATCTGTCTAACTGGGAGAAACACTAAACATCCAGTCAGTCTACTGGTTCCTGAAAACTGGGCTGCTTGTTATGACAAAAAGTATGATTAATAAGAAACCTATTGTGTATCCTAAAACGGCACCCTATTCCCTATTATAGTGCACTACTTTAGATCAGGGCCCATAGTGAAATAGATAGGGGTAGTCTCCCAAATGAAGCCCTAGTCCCTATTATAGTGCACTACTTTAGACCAAGACCTAAATGAAGCCCTAGTCCCTATATAGTGCACTACTTTAGACCAGGGCCCATAGTGAAATAGCTAGGGGTAGACTCCCAAATGAAGCCCTATTCCCTGATGTTATTACTGCCTGCTTCAGGATATTAGCAAACTACAATTGATCCTCGTGTTTAATTAATGAACTCATTCAAAAACATGTAGAAAAGTAATCTCAGAGCTGAGCTGCTGCCCTGAAGACAACATACAGTACCGCATGGTGCAGGAGATAGAGACAGGCAGAATAACAGTACAGCATGGTGCAGGAGATAGAGACAGGCAGAACATACAGTACTGCATGGTGCAGGAGATAGAGACAGGCAGAATAACAGTACTGCATGGTGCAGGAGATAGAGACAGGCAGAATAACATACAGTATGGCATGGTGCAGGAGATAGAGACAGGCAGAATAACAGTACTACATGGTGCAGGAGATAGAGACAGGCAGAACATACAGTACTGCATGGTGCAGGAGATAGAGACAGGCAGAACATACAGTACTGCATGGTGCAGGAGATAGAGACAGGCAGAATAACAGTACAGCATGGTACAGGAGATAGAGACAGGCAGAATAACAGTACTGCATGGTGCAGGAGATAGAGACAGGCAGAATAACAGCACTGCATGGTACAGGAGATAGAGACAGGCAGAACATACAGTACTGCATGGTGCAGGAGATAGAGACAGGCAGAATAACAGCACTGCATGGTACAGGAGATAGAGACAGGCAGAATAACAGTACAGCATGGTGCAGGAGATAGAGACAGGCAGAATAACAGTACTGCATGGTACAGGAGATAGAGACAGGCAGAATAACATACAGTACTACATGGTGCAGGAGATAGAGACAGGCAGAATAACAGTACTGCATGGTGCAGGAGATAGAGACAGGCAGAATAACAGTACTACATGGTGCAGGAGATAGAGACAGGCAGAATAACAGTACTGCATGGTGCAGGAGATAGAGACAGGCAGAATAACAGTACTGCATGGTGCAGAAGATAGAGACAGGCAGAATAACAGTACTGCATGGTGCAGGAGATAGAGACAGGCAGAATAACAGTACTGCATGGTGCAGGAGATAGAGACAGGCAGAACAACAGTACGGCATGGTGCAGGAGATAGAGACAGGCAGAATAACAGTACTACATGGTGCAGGAGATAGAGACAGGCAGAATAACAGTACTGCATGGTGCAGGAGATAGAGACAGGCAGAATAACAGTACTGCATGGTGCAGGAGATAGAGACAGGCAGAATAACATACAGTACCGCATGGTGCAGGAGATAGAGACAGGCAGAATAACAGTACTACATGGTGCAGGAGATAGAGACAGGCAGAATAACAGTACTGCATGGTGCAGGAGATAGAGACAGGCAGAATAACAGTACTGCATGGTGCAGGAGATAGAGACAGGCAGAATAACATACAGTACCGCATGGTGCAGGAGATAGAGACAGGCAGAATAACAGTACTACATGGTGCAGGAGATAGAGACAGGCAGAATAACAGTACTACATGGTGCAGGAGATAGAGACAGGCAGAATAACAGTACTGCATGGTGCAGGAGATAGAGACAGGCAGAATAACAGTACTGCATGGTGCAGGAGATAGAGACAGGCAGAACAACAGTACGGCATGGTGCAGGAGATAGAGACAGGCAGAATAACAGTACTACATGGTGCAGGAGATAGAGACAGGCAGAATAACAGTACTGCATGGTGCAGGAGATAGAGACAGGCAGAATAACAGTACAGCATGGTGCAGGAGATAGAGACAGGCAGAATAACAGTACAGCATGGTGCAGGAGATAGAGACAGGCAGAATAACAGTACAGCATGGTGCAGGAGATAGAGACAGTATCATAGCGTGTCTGGATACCAGGACTCAGCCCTACTGCAGCGTAGCTACTGAAGACCAAGGACAACACCTGATCACCGTCTATCTTCAGCAACTAAACCTTTCAAACAACAACATCTCATTTTTCAACTTTAACTGAAATAAATCAAACGTGATGATTTTTTAAATTCAATCTATAAAAAAAAGCTATTATAATTATTTGATTAAACTTGTTTTTTTGTTGTTTTTTTTTAAAAGTCAGAGCCCAATGTGTTTAGTGAAACCCACAGCAGCTCAGCGCAGTAAGACTCCTCAAGGCAACACGTAGTGTGTACGGTGTTCACCAGACCGATAAACACCACGGGCCAAACTTCAAAACACCCACCGGCCTAGTAAAAGCACACCACTCCATCTCGACTTGGGAGATTTAAAAAAAAATACCCACATACCTAGAAAATTAGCTCAGCCACTACAAAGCAACCAGGCTGAACAGATTTTAAATGTTATCAATTCTAAAAGTGGAACTGTTTACAAGGCCCTTGCGATACCAGAAGTGTTACTAAAGCAGAACGTTCTAGCCTTGAAAGGACTCTGTTCACTTTCCAAACATGTGCCGCGATTCAGGAGCCCAGAAATGAAACACGTTCATTAAAGGGAAGCTCCCAAGGTTCCAAGCTTCCAAGGTTCCAAGCTTCCAAGGTTCCAAGCTTCCAAGGTTCCAAGCTCCCAAGGTTCCAAGCTTCCAAGGTTCCAAGGTTCCAAGCTTCCAAGGTTCCAAGCTTCCAAGGTTCCAAGCTTCCAAGGTCACTGCCAGAGAACGGCATAATTACTGAAATATTTCCCTCTGAAAACGGAAAGAGGCATCACACAACGACCCGAGCCTGGCGGGGATGACATCATAGAGAGGGATACCCGTGCCAACAGAACCCTCCACAGTGCCTAAGTCAAACTGGCTATGTTTAATATCAGCACACGACATGGCCAGAATAACAGGACAGAACTAACAGGAAGGGGGGGGGGGGGGGGTGTGAGTGAGAGAGACAGAGAGAGAGACAGAAACACAGAGAGAGAGAGAGAGAGAGAGAGAGACAGAAACACAGAGAGAGAGATAGAGAGGGGGGAGGGAGAGAGAGAGAGAGAGAGAGAGAGAGACAGAGACAGAGAGAGTGAGAGAGAGACAGAAACACAGAGAGAGAGAGAGAGAGACAGATAGAGACAGAGAGAGAGAGAGGGAGAGACAGAGGGAGAGCGAGAGAGAGAGAACGAGAGAGACAGAGAGAGACAGAGAGAGAGACAGAGACAGTGAGAGAGAGAGAATGAGAACGAGCGAGAGAGAGAGAGAGAATGAGAACGAGCGAGAGAGAGAGAGAGAGAGAGAGAGAGACAGAGACAGAGAGAGAGAGAGACAGAGAGAGAGAGAGAGAGAGAGAGAGAGAGAGAGAGAGAGAGAGAGAGAGACAGAGAGAGAGAGAGAGAGAGAGAGAGAGACAGAGAGAGAGAGAGAGAGAGAGAGAGAGAGAGAGAGAGAGAGAGAGAGAGAGAGAGAGAGAGAGAGAGAGAGAGACAGAGAGAGAGAGAGAGAGAGAGAGAGAGAGAGAGAGAGAGAGAGACAGAGACAGAGAGAGAGAGAGAGAGAGAGAGAGAGAGAGAGAGAGAGAGAGAGAGAGAGAGAGAGAGAGAGAGAGAGAGAGAGAGAGAGAGAGAGAGAGAGAGAGAGAGAGAGACAGAAACACAGAGAGAGAGAGAGAGACAGATAGAGACAGAGAGAGAGAGGGAGAGACAGAGAGAGAGAGAGAGAGAGAGAGAGAGAGAGACAGAGAGAGAGAGAGACAGAGAGAGAGAGAGAGAGAGAGAGAGAGAGAGAGAGAGAGAGACAGAGAGAGAGAGAGAGAGAGAGAGAGAGAGAGAGAGGATTTGGCTAACAAATACTTGAATCAGTCATAGAGCCCATTGTACTTCTCCACCATACAGACACTATCTATAGAAGGGGCTTGGAACATCTAACCCTTCAACTTAGACTGGTACACTCACAATGCCATTAGACCCCCATGGGAAACATATGTTAACATTGGCAAAGCAAGTGAAGTAGATAATATAATATATCTCTATTTTCCTGCCTGTCTGACTGACTGACTGACAGCCTCCAACAGTCCTTTACTGACTGACTGACAGCCTCCAACAGTCCTTTACTGACTGACTGACATGAAGAGCATCAGGCTAATTGATCCCAGTCGCTGTACAGATGTTTAAACGTGGGACAATAGTTAGTCGTGGGTTGATAGGCTACAGGTTAACTCTGCAGACTTCTACATCAGGTCTAGTAGTAGGGCAGCATACCCAGGGACATATAGACAGTAGGGACAGACTTCTACATCAGGTCTAGTAGTAGGGCAGCATACCCAGGGACATATAGACAGTAGGGACAGACTTCTACATCAGGTCTAGTAGTAGGGCAGCATACCCAGGGACATATAGACAGTAGGGACAGACTTCTACATCAGGTCTAGTAGTAGGGCAGCATACCCAGGGACATATAGACAGTAGGGACAGACTTCTACATCAGGTCTAGTAGTAGGGCAGCATACCCAGGGACATATAGACAGTAGGGACAGACTTCTACATCAGGTCTAGTAGTAGGGCAGCATACCCAGGGACATATAGACAGTCGGGACAGACTTCTACATCAGGTCTAGTAGTAGGGCAGCATACCCAGGGACATATAGACAGTAGGGACAGACTTCTACATCAGGTCTAGTAGTAGGGCAGCATACCCAGGGACATATAGACAGTCGGGACAGACTTCTACATCAGGTCTAGTAGTAGGGCAGCATACCCAGGGACATATAGACAGTAGGGACAGACTTCTACATCAGGTCTAGTAGTAGGTCAATATAGGGTATTGTGATGTCATTATGGGATATTGTGATGTCATTATGGGGTACTGTGATGTCATTATGGGGTATTGTGATGTCATTATGGGGTATTGTGATGTCATTATGGGGTATTGTAATGTCATTATGGGGTATTGTGATGTCATTATGGGGTATTGTGATGTCATTATGGGGTACTGTGATGTCATTATGGGGTACTGTGATGTCATTATGGGGTACTGTGATGTCATTATGGGGTACTGTGATGTCATTATGGGGTATTGTGATGTCATTATGGGGTATTGTGATGTCATTATGGGGTATTGTGATGTCATTATGGGGTATTGTGATGTCATTATGGGGTATTGTGATGTCATTATGGGGTATTGTGATGTCATTATGGGGTATTGTGATGTCATTATGGGGTATTGTGATGTCATTATGGGGTATTGTGATGTCATTATGGGGTATTGCGTGTAGATTGATGAGGGGGAAGAAAACAACTTCATCCATTTTAGAAAAAGGCTGTAACGTAACAAAATGTGGAAAAAGTCAAAGGGTCTGAATACTTTCCAAATGCCCAGTATGCAGCCTCTGTATATAACTTCAAGAGTAGTACAGTGGTCTACTCTGTTAGTAAACCATGTGTTAATGACAGCTACTGTCCCAATGTGGAGTGGTAGAGAACAGAGGGAGGTAGAGAGAGAGAGAGTTCACAGGGTTGAGACAGAGCGAGAGAGACAAATAGAGAGACAAAGAGAGAGACAAAGAAAGAGAGATAGAGAGAGAGACAAAGAGAGAGAGAGAGACAAAGAGAGATAGAGAGAGAGAGACAGAGAGAGACAGAGAGAGACAGGGGTAGACATACAGAGAAAATGGGGATAGGAGGTAGAGAAAGAGGGAGAGAGAGACAGACAGGGGTAGACATACAGAGAAAACGGGGATAGAGGTAGAGAAAGAGGGAGAGAGACAGAGGGATAACTAGTTCCTGAATTAGATCTGAGAGGCTCTGGTCCTTTAGATGTCTCCCTCAGCTAACCACAAGCCCAGCCTGAGCATGTGAAGCATTCTGCCTAGCTGGCACAGACACAGCCACAGCCACAGCTACCACCCCATGCTAATAACTGCAATGTGTTAGCTACAATAAAGCACTCTGCACTGAGACACGCCACACAATGTTTCACTTGCAGACACACACAATCCCTCTCTCTCACTCTCCCTCTCTCTGCCTCCCTCCATCGCTCTCTGCCTCCCTCCATCGCTCTCTGCCTCCCTCCATCGCTCTCTGCCTCCCTCCATCGCTCTCTGCCTCCCTCCATCGCTCTCTGCCCCCCTCCATCGCTCTCTGCCCCCCTCCATCGCTCTCTGCCTCCCCCTCCATCGCTCTCTGCCTCCCTCCATCGCTCTCTGCCTCCCCCTCCATCGCTCTCTGCCTCCCCCTCCATCGCTCTCTGCCACCCTCTCTCTCCCCCTCCGCCTCTCTCTCTCCCTCTCTCTCTCCCTCCGCCTCTCCCCCTCTCCCTCCGCCTCTCCCCCTCTCCCTCCATCGCTCTCTGCCTCCCTCCATCGCTCTCTGCCTCCCTCCATCGCTCTCTGCCTCCCTCCATCGCTCTCTGCCTCCCTCCATCGCTCTCTGCCTCCCTCCATCGCTCTCTGCCTCCCCCTCCATCGCTCTCTGCCACCCTCTCTCTCCCCCCCTCCGCCTCTCTCTCCCTCCGCCTCTCTCTCTCTCCGCCTCTCTCTCTCTCCCTCCGCCTCTCCCTCTCTCCCTCCGCCCCTCCCCCTCTCCCTCAGCAGAAAAGGGAAAATCCCAACCACAGCCTTTAATGGGAAGCGTTCATTAATGTCTAATATTTGTGGTTAAGATCTAAGGATGTGTGATGGTCATCTGGCAGTTTGTTTGGAGTTTTCTCCTCACGTGGTTTTACACATTTTACTAAACTGCACAATAACATTAGTCAAACAACGTACTCTAGTTCATAATGAACATCACAAAAATATTGTCCGACCTGAAGACATTGAGATGAGTGAGGAACATCATTCATCAACCCCAAATGGAGTCATTCCCCACTCTGACTTTGCCCCTGACTACAGTTTATTAGAGATACATCACTACAGTGTATTAGAGATACATCACTACAGTGTATTAGAGATATGATACATCACTACAGTGTATTAGAGATACATCACTACAGTGTATTAGAGATATGATACATCACTACAGTGTATTAGAGATATGATACATCACTACAGTGTATTAGAGATACATCACTACAGTGTATTAGAGATATGATACATCACTACAGTGTATTAGAGATACATCACTACAGTGTATTAGAGATACATCACTACAGTGTATTAGAGATATGATACATCACTACAGTGTATTAGAGATACATCACTACAGTGTATTAGAGATATGATACATCACAACAGTGTATTAGAGATATGATACATCACTACAGTGTATTAGAGATATGATACATCACTACAGTGTATTAGAGATACATCACTACAGTGTATTAGAGATATGATACATCACTACAGTGTATTAGAGATACATCACTACAGTGTATTAAAGATATGATACATCACTACAGTGTATTAGAGATATGATACATCACTACAGTGTATTAGAGATATGATACATCACTACAGTGTATTAGAGATATGATACATCACTACAGTGTATTAGAGATATGATACATCACTACAGTGTATTAGAGATATGATACATCACTACAGTGTATTAGAGATATGATACATCACTACAGTGTATTAGAGATATGATACATCACTACAGTGTATTAGAGATATGATACAACACTACAGTGTATTAGAGATATGATACATCACTACAGTGTATTAGAGATATGATACATCACTACAGTGTATTAGAGATACATCACTACAGTGTATTAGAGATACATCACTACAGTGTATTAGGGATATGATACATCACTACAGTGTATTAGAGATATGATACATCACTACAGTGTATTAGAGATACATCACTACAGTGTATTAGGGATACATCACTACAGTGTATTAGGGATATGATACATCACTACAGTGTATTAGAGATATGATACATCACTACAGTGTATTAGAGATACATCACTACAGTGTATTAGGGATACATCACTACAGTGTATTAGAGATACATCACTACAGTGTATTAGAGATACATCACTACAGTGTATTAGAGATACATCACTACAGTGTATTAGAGATATGATACATCACTACAGTGTATTAGAGATATGATACATCACTACAGTGTATTAGAGATATGATACAACACTACAGTGTATTAGAGATATGATACATCACTACAGTGTATTAGAGATATGATACATCACTACAGTGTATTAGAGATATGATACATCACTACAGTGTATTAGAGATATGATACATCACTACAGTGTATTAGAGATATGATACATCACTACAGTGTATTAGAGATACATCACTACAGTGTATTAGAGATATGATATATCACTACAGTGTATTAGAGATACATCACTACAGTGTATTAAAGATACATCACTACAGTGTATTAGAGATATGATACATCACTACAGTGTATTAGAGATATGATACATCACTACAGTGTATTAGGGATATGATACATCACTACAGTGTATTAGAGATATGATACATCACTACAGTGTATTAGAGATATGATACATCACTACAGTGTATTAGAGATATGATAGAAGACATGAGCAGGGCTCAGTGGTGTAGAAGCCAGCCTCAGAGAGCGGTACAAGTGGTGTCTGGGGCCATCCTGATTGGACATGTGAGGTGGTGTCTGGGGCCGTTCTGATTGGACATGTGAAGTGGTGTCTGGGGCCGTTCTGATTGGACATGTGAAGTGGTGCCTGGGGCCGTTCTGATTGGACATGTGAGGTGGTGTCTTGGGGCTGTTCTGATTGGACATGTGAGGTGCAGCTGCGTTGGAGCTCTCATAGGGAAACCGAGCCGATTTACAGACTGGGTGAAAATGCACTTTGGTGACGACGATTCACCTCCTAAAATATATTTGACCATTAAGTGATACCGTGGAAGCCGGTGCTGGGAGGATACATATCATTAAGTGATACCGCCCTGGAAGCCGGTGCTGGGAGGATACATATCATTAAGTGATACCGCCCTGGGAGCCGGTGCTGGGAGGATACAGATCATTAAGTGATACCGCCCTGGGAGCCGGTGTTGGGAGGATACATATCATTAAGTGATACCGCCCTGGGAGCCGGTGCTGGGAGGATACAGACCATTAAGTGATACCGCCCTGGGAGCCGGTGCTGGGAGGATACAGACCATTAAGTGATACCGCCCTGGGAGCCGGTGCTGGGAGGATACAGACCATTAAGTGATACCGCCCTGGGAGCCGGTGCTGGGAGGATACAGATCATTAAGTGATACCGCCCTGGGAGCCGGTGCTGGGAGGATACATATACATGGGTGGTGTTTGGCCCGAGACGAAGTCGAAGATAATCCACCGGCTTCCAGGGCATTATCACTTTTATACATATTCAAATAATGATTTACATATTTTGTTTTGATGAATTTATTCATAATACAATGATCAGCTATGAAAAGCCAACTGACATTTACTCCTGAGGTGCTGACTTGCTGCACCCTCGACAACCACTGTGATTATTATTATTTGACCCTGCTGGTCATTTAGGAACATTTGAACATCTTGGCCATGTTCTGTTATAATCTCCACCCGGCACAGCCAGAAGAGGACTGGCCACCCCTCATTGCCTGGTACCTCTCTAGGTTTATAATCTCCACCCGGCACAGCCAGAAGAGGACTGGCCACCCCTCATAGCCTGGTGCCTCTCTAGGTTTCTTCCTAGGTTTTGGCCTTTCTAGGGAGTTTTTCCTAGCCACCGTGCTTCTACACCTGTATTGCTTGCTGTTTGGGGTTTTAGGCTGGGTTTCTGTACAGCACTTTGTGACATCAGCTGATGTAAGAAGGGCTTTATAAATACATGTGATTGATTGATTCGTCCTTCCACACAATATAGTCCAAACACAAATATAGTGTTGCTATCCAAGCCGGCTGGTTGTTGGTTCTATCGGTTCGGTTGCCAGAGACACGGCCCAGTAGTTGGTTCTATCGGTTCGGTTGCCAGAGACACGACCCAGTAGTTGGTTCTATCGGTTCGGTTGCCAGAGACACGGCCCAGTAGTTGGTTCTATCGGTTCGGTTGCCAGAGACACGGCACAGTAGTTGTTTCTATCGGTTCGGTTGCCAGAGACACGGCCCAGTAGTTGGTTCTATCGTTTCGGTTGCCAGAGACACGGCCCAGTAGTTGGTTCTATCGGTTCGGTTGCCAGAGACACGGCCCAGTAGTTGGTTCTATCGGTTCGGTTGCCAGAGACACAGCCCAGTCGTTGGTTCTATCGGTTCGGTTGCCAGAGACACGGCCCAGTAGTTGGTTCTATCGGTTCGGTTGCCAGAGACACGGCACAGTAGTTGTTTCTATCGGTTCGGTTGCCAGAGACACGGCCCAGTCGTTCGTTCTAAATGTTCCATACGTTCCAACGTTGTTATCCTTTGCTTGCTAGCTAGCCAACTACGGCTAACTTCCAGTCACGTCAAACAGTGCAGCCAGAATAACAGGAAAGTAGCAGCATTTAAGCTGTTTTATTGTGACGTTTAATTTGGATACATCTGTAACAATGAGCTAATGAATGCGTGATTTCACCCGGCCTCGTCAGGACACTGTTGTTCAGAGGAGCCAGCCAACAACACAGCTAACACACTCACTTCAGACTGAACCTGGACACTGTTGTTCAGAGGAGCTAGCCAACAACACAGCTACCCCACTCACTTCAAACTGAAGCTGGAAAGACTGCATACCAGCTGCACTTCATTTCATGGAACCTTCTTTCAATTGAAGTTCTGATATATATACATGAATCGGGATCATATATATTTCGACTGGTTGAGAAAAGCT
The DNA here is from genome assembly GCF_045791955.1 of Oncorhynchus clarkii lewisi. NCBI lineage: Eukaryota > Metazoa > Chordata > Actinopteri > Salmoniformes > Salmonidae > Oncorhynchus > Oncorhynchus clarkii. The sequence goes on along the minus strand of NC_092149.1, from coordinate 3,432,093 downwards.
GCCTCATCTTGTCTCGTCCCGACTCCAGACATGTTCGTTACTATGGGACCGCTGGAGATTGAATTTCAACACTAAAACAATAAATACTATTTGCTGTTCTAATGACGTTGGTAACCAGTTTATAATAGCAATAAGGCACCTCTGGGGGGGTGTGATATACGGCCGATATACCACGGCTAATGGCTGTGGTCCAGGCACTCCGCGTTGCGTCGGGGCCTAAGGACAGCCTTTTAGCCGTGGTATATTGGCCATATACCACACCCCCTAGCGCCTTATTGCTTAATGACCATTGGTTTTCCCAGAGGATTGTCTACATAATCAACATTATTTTACCCATTGGTCCGAAGATTTTGATTGGACACCTTACATTCAGGGAGGAGAGGCCTGTGGAAAGGCCAATGGGTCAGTAAGATTTCCAATGTATATATTCCAAACCACAAATAACTTGAAAATAGTTGTCTCTGGACCTATTCTCCCCCTGTTAGGAGCCAGGTGTTGTCAGACTGTGGTAACATAACTTCCTTCAGAGGGCGTTTAGTATGCTAGACTCCAACAGGTTAGGACCCTACCCATAAAGCCCTCTGAGAGAGGTTTAGTATGCTAGACTCCAACAGGTTAGGACCCTACCCATAAAGCCCTCTGAGAGAGGTTTAGTATGCTAGACTCCAACAGGTTAGGACCCTACCCATAAAGCACTCTGAGAGAGGTTTAGTATGCTAGACTCCAACAGGTTAGGACTAGGAGGGTGTTGTCGGGCTGTGGGAACATAAAGCCCTCTGAGAGAGGTTTAACATCTCTACTGTATCTAGCTTCTTAAAAGATCAACATGTGCCAAGTACTGTAAATATCAAAATCAAGTTATTCAGGTCAACATAACAGAGCAGTTATGTCACTACAGTACATCACTACATCCTCCCCCTAGTTCAGGGATGTGGTTGTCTGTATCAATATAATCTGATGAGACGTGTTTCATGTCTTCATAACGTTCTGGATGAATCAGACATTACGGAAATACAACAGAACCATGACCCAGTCTCCAGGCCCAGAAGTCAGGGTGTTCTTCTCCTTGATTCTCCTCAACAAGAGGCCACGGCGCAGCGGAGACAACTACTGACACACAGAGAGAGAGAGAGAGAGAGAGACAGAGAGAGAGACAGAGAGAGAGACAGAGAGAGAGACAGAGAGAGAGACAGAGAGAGAGACAGAGAGAGAGAGAGAGAGAGAGAGAGACAGAGACAGAGACAGAGAGAGAGACACAGAGAGAGAGAGAAAGAGAGCGTCCTCTCTCTCCCTGTCAGCTGGAAATTTTAACGGTCTCAAGGTTCTGTGAAATACTTAATAATTACAACATAATTATAACACATGTAAATTCTTATCGTGTTGGTCATTTTAAGAAGCAATGTGGTCAGTGTCAGGCAGGCGATAGACGTCTCCAAGCATACAATGTTTATTATCATTTCAGCTAAACCATATGCCTCCCACAATCCTCTCTCACTCTGCCACCATCCTCTCTCTCCAACAATCCCCTCTCTCTCTCTCCTAACTACCCACTACCCACCATACCTACCCCATTCCACCACCCCGACCCCATACCACCACCCCTACACATCACCCATATCATCCCCCTACCCCATATCATCCCTCTACCCCATACCACCACCCCTACCCCATATCATCCCCCGACCCCATATCATCCCCCGACCCCATATCATCCCCCGACCCTATATCATCCCCCTACCCCATATCATCCCCCGACCCCATATCATCCCCCTACCCCATATCATCCCCCTACCCCATACCACCACCCCTACCCCATATCATCCCCCTACCCCATTTCATCCCCCTACCCCATATCATCCCCCTACCCCATATCATCTCCCTACCCCATACCACCACCCCTACCCCCTATCATCCCCCTACCCCATACCACCACCCCTACCCCCTATCATCCCCCTACCCCATACCACCACACCTACCCCATATCATCCCCTACCCCATATCATCCCCCTACCCCATACCACCACCCCTACCCCATATCATCCCCCTACCCCATATCATCCCCCTACCCCATATCATCCCCCTACCCCATATCATCCCCCTACCCCATACCACCACCCCTACCCCATACCACCACCCCTACCCCATATCATCCCCCTACCCCATACCACCACCCCTACCCCATATCATCCCCCTACCCCATATCATCCCCCTACCCCATATCACCACCCCTACCCCATATCATCCCCCGACCCCATATCATCCCCCTACCCCATATCATCCCCCGACCCCACACCACCACCCCGACCCCACACCACCACCCCGACCCCATACCATCCCCCGACCCCATATCATCCCCCTACCCCATATCATCCCCCTACCCCATATCATCCCCCTACCCCATACCGCCACCCCGACCCCATACTGCCCCCCCTACCCCATATCATCCCCCTACCCCATACTGCCCCCCCTACCCCATATCACCACCCCTACCCCATACCGCCCCCCCGACCCCATACTGCCCCCCCTACCCCATATCATCCCCCTACCCCATATCATCCCCCTACCCCATATCACCACCCCTACCCCATATCGCCCCCCCGACCTCATACTGCCCCCCCTACCCCATATCACCACCCCTACCCCATACTGCCCCCCCTACCCCATACTGCCCCCCCTACCCCATACCGCCACCCCGACCCCATACTGCCCCCCCCTACCCCATATCATTCCCCTACCCCATACTGCCCCCCCTACCCCATATCACCACCCCTACCCCATACCGCCACCCCGACCCCATACTGCCCCCCCTACCCCATATCATCCCCCTACCCCATATTATCCCCCTACCCCATATCACCACCCCTACCCCATACTGCCCCCCCTACCCCATATCATCCCCCTACCCCATATCATCCCCCTACCCCACATCACCACCCCTACCCCATACTGCCCCCCCTACCCCATATCATCCCCCTACCCCATATCATCCCCCTACCCCACACCACCACCCCTACCCCATACTGCCCCCCCTACCCCATACTGCCCCCCCTACCCCATATCATCCCCCTACCCCATATCATCCCCCGACCCCACACCACCACCCCTACCCCATACCACCACCCTACCCCATATCATCCCCCGACCCCACACCACCACCCCTACCCCATACCACCACCCCTACCCCATATCATCCCCCTACCCCATATCACCACCCCTACCCCATACCGCCACCCCTACCCCATATCATCCCCCTACCCCATATCACCACCCCTACCCCATACCGCCACCCCTACCCCATATCATCCCCCTACCCCATACCGCCACCCCTACCAAATACCGCCACCCCTACCCCATACCGCCACCCCTACCCCATATCACCACCCCTACCCCATACTGCCCCCCCTACCCCATATCATCCCCCTACCCCATATAATCCCCCGACCCCATATCATCCCCCTACCCCATTTCATCCCCCTACCCCATATCATCCCCCTACCCCATATCATCTCCCTACCCCATACCACCACCCCTACCCCCTATCATCCCCCTACCCCATACCACCACCCCTACCCCCTATCATCCCCCTACCCCATACCACCACACCTACCCCATATCATCCCCTACCCCATATCATCCCCCTACCCCATACCACCACCCCTACCCCATATCATCCCCCTACCCCATATCATCCCCCTACCCCATATCATCCCCCTACCCCATATCATCCCCCTACCCCATACCACCACCCCTACCCCATACCACCACCCCTACCCCATATCATCCCCCTACCCCATACCACCACCCCTACCCCATATCATCCCCCTACCCCATATCATCCCCCTACCCCATATCACCACCCCTACCCCATATCATCCCCCGACCCCATATCATCCCCCTACCCCATATCATCCCCCGACCCCACACCACCACCCCGACCCCACACCACCACCCCGACCCCATACCATCCCCGACCCCATATCATCCCCCTACCCCATATCATCCCCCTACCCCATATCATCCCCCTACCCCATACCGCCACCCCGACCCCATACTGCCCCCCCTACCCCATATCATCCCCCTACCCCATACTGCCCCCCCTACCCCATATCACCACCCCTACCCCATACCGCCCCCCCGACCCCATACTGCCCCCCCTACCCCATATCATCCCCCTACCCCATATCATCCCCCTACCCCATATCACCACCCCTACCCCATATCGCCCCCCCGACCTCATACTGCCCCCCCTACCCCATATCACCACCCCTACCCCATACTGCCCCCCCTACCCCATACTGCCCCCCCTACCCCATACCGCCACCCCGACCCCATACTGCCCCCCCCTACCCCATATCATTCCCCTACCCCATACTGCCCCCCCTACCCCATATCACCACCCCTACCCCATACCGCCACCCCGACCCCATACTGCCCCCCCTACCCCATATCATCCCCCTACCCCATATTATCCCCCTACCCCATATCACCACCCCTACCCCATACTGCCCCCCCTACCCCATATCATCCCCCTACCCCATATCATCCCCCTACCCCACATCACCACCCCTACCCCATACTGCCCCCCCTACCCCATATCATCCCCCTACCCCATATCATCCCCCTACCCCACACCACCACCCCTACCCCATACTGCCCCCCCTACCCCATACTGCCCCCCCTACCCCATATCATCCCCCTACCCCATATCATCCCCCGACCCCACACCACCACCCCTACCCCATACCACCACCCTACCCCATATCATCCCCCGACCCCACACCACCACCCCTACCCCATACCACCACCCCTACCCCATATCATCCCCCTACCCCATATCACCACCCCTACCCCATACCGCCACCCCTACCCCATATCATCCCCCTACCCCATATCACCACCCCTACCCCATACCGCCACCCCTACCCCATATCATCCCCCTACCCCATACCGCCACCCCTACCAAATACCGCCACCCCTACCCCATACCGCCACCCCTACCCCATATCACCACCCCTACCCCATACTGCCCCCCCTACCCCATATCATCCCCCTACCCCATATAATCCCCCGACCCCATATCATCCCCCTACCCCATTTCATCCCCCTACCCCATATCATCCCCCTACCCCATATCATCTCCCTACCCCATACCACCACCCCTACCCCCTATCATCCCCCTACCCCATACCACCACCCCTACCCCCTATCATCCCCCTACCCCATACCACCACACCTACCCCATATCATCCCCTACCCCATATCATCCCCCTACCCCATACCACCACCCCTACCCCATATCATCCCCCTACCCCATATCATCCCCCTACCCCATATCATCCCCCTACCCCATATCATCCCCCTACCCCATACCACCACCCCTACCCCATACCACCACCCCTACCCCATATCATCCCCCTACCCCATACCACCACCCCTACCCCATATCATCCCCCTACCCCATATCATCCCCCTACCCCATATCACCACCCCTACCCCATATCATCCCCCGACCCCATATCATCCCCCTACCCCATATCATCCCCCGACCCCACACCACCACCCCGACCCCACACCACCACCCCGACCCCATACCATCCCCCGACCCCATATCATCCCCCTACCCCATATCATCCCCCTACCCCATATCATCCCCCTACCCCATACCGCCACCCCGACCCCATACTGCCCCCCCTACCCCATATCATCCCCCTACCCCATACTGCCCCCCCTACCCCATATCACCACCCCTACCCCATACCGCCCCCCCGACCCCATACTGCCCCCCCTACCCCATATCATCCCCCTACCCCATATCATCCCCCTACCCCATATCACCACCCCTACCCCATATCGCCCCCCCGACCTCATACTGCCCCCCCTACCCCATATCACCACCCCTACCCCATACTGCCCCCCCTACCCCATACTGCCCCCCCTACCCCATACCGCCACCCCGACCCCATACTGCCCCCCCCTACCCCATATCATTCCCCTACCCCATACTGCCCCCCCTACCCCATATCACCACCCCTACCCCATACCGCCACCCCGACCCCATACTGCCCCCCCTACCCCATATCATCCCCCTACCCCATATTATCCCCCTACCCCATATCACCACCCCTACCCCATACTGCCCCCCCTACCCCATATCATCCCCCTACCCCATATCATCCCCCTACCCCACATCACCACCCCTACCCCATACTGCCCCCCCTACCCCATATCATCCCCCTACCCCATATCATCCCCCTACCCCACACCACCACCCCTACCCCATACTGCCCCCCCTACCCCATACTTCCCCCCCTACCCCATATCATCCCCCTACCCCATATCATCCCCCGACCCCACACCACCACCCCTACCCCATACCACCACCCTACCCCATATCATCCCCCGACCCCACACCACCACCCCTACCCCATACCACCACCCCTACCCCATATCATCCCCCTACCCCATATCACCACCCCTACCCCATACCGCCACCCCTACCCCATATCATCCCCCTACCCCATATCACCACCCCTACCCCATACCGCCACCCCTACCCCATATCATCCCCCTACCCCATACCGCCACCCCTACCAAATACCGCCACCCCTACCCCATACCGACACCCCTACCCCATATCACCACCCCTACCCCATACTGCCCCCCCTACCCCATATCATCCCCCTACCCCATATCATCCCCCTACCCCATATCATCCCCCGACCACATATCACCACCCCTACCCCATACCGCCACCCTAACCCCATATCATCCCCCGACCCCACACCACCCACACATCACGGAGACGGGCCCAGATGAAAGCAAAACCTACCTACTCAATAACACACGCACTCACACCCACCCTCCCTCCCCCCCTCCCTCCCCCTCTCCCTCCCCCTCTCCCTCCCCCTCTGAGGCGAAGTGGATCCTGACTCTTTACTAAAAAGCAATATATCAACGAGCCAAGGACAGGAAAGCTTAATTTGAGAAGAAAATCCCTCTCCTTTCAGAGAACATTAAAATAAATTCAGTACAATATAGTGAAGGGAAAAAAACAACATCTGTGTTTTAGCCTGAATCAAGTAGCACTGGGACTTTCCCTACGAGCACCACCGAGGGTTTTTATTGGTTAGAAAAGAATCCAATCAAAATGTCCTGCCTTATATGGTCAGTCATCACTGCTATAATGACTCCGGGGTCAGAGGGAGCTACCACTCAGCTACCACTCTGCCTGGGACATACAGACCACCCACGGTATGAGGAGCACAGTGTCATACAACCATAGGGTTTTTCACAGAGACACTTCTACACAGACTTCCACTGGACTCTCTCTTCCAAGTGTTCCCTTCGCAGAACTAGTCCATTATTAATCACATCCTACATATATGGGGGGCTGGTTTCCCGGACAGACAGTTGTGAAGTTAGGAAGTTTACATACACCTTAGCCAACTACATTTAAAACTCTGTTTTATCCACAATTCCTGACATTTAATCCTCGTAACAATCCCCTGTCTTAAGTCAGTTAGTAATCAACCGTTTTATTTTAAGAATGTGAAATGTCAGAATAATAGTAGTAGAGAGAATGATTTATTTCAGCTTTTATTTCTTTCATCACATTCCCAGTGGGTCAGAAGTTTACATACACTCAATTAGTATTTGGTAGCATTGCCTTTAAATTGTTTAACTTGGGTCAAACATTTCAGGTAGCCTTCCACAAGCTTCCCACAATAAGTTGGGTGATTTTTTGGCTCATTCCTCCTGACCAGAGCTGGTGTAACTGAGTCAGGTTTGTAGGCCTCCTTAGCTCGCACCTGCGTTTCTATAGGATGGAAGACCCATCTGCGACCAAGCTTTAACTTCCTGACTGATATCTTGAGATGTTGCCATCTATTTTGTGAAGTGCACCAGTCCCTCCAGCAGCAAAGCACCCCCATAACTTGATGCTGCCACCCCCGTGCTTCACGGTTGTGATGGTGTTCTTCGGCTTGCCAGCTCCCCAACCTAAACCCAGCTCCCCGACCTAAACCCAATGTCAGCTCTCCGACCTAAACCCAATGTCAGCTCCCCGACCTAAACCCAGCTCCCCAACCTAAACCCAATGTCAGCTCCCCGACCTAAACCCAGCTCCCCGACCTAAACCCAATGTCAGCTCCCCGACCTAAACCCAGCTCCCCGACCTAAACCCAATGTCAGCTCCCCGACCTAAACCCAATGTCAGCTCCCCGACCTAAACCCAATGTCAGCTCCCCGACCTAAACCCAATGTCAGCTCCCCGACCTAAACCCAACGTCAGCTCCCCGACCTAAACCCAATGTCAGCTCCCCGATCTAAACCCAATGTCAGCTCCCCGACCTAAACCCAATGTCAGCTCCCCGACCTAAACCCAATGTCAGCTCCCCGATCTAAACCCAATGTCAGCTCCCCGACCTAAACCCAATGTCAGCTCCCCGACCTAAACCCAATGTCAGCTCCCCGATCTAAACCCAATGTCAGCTCCCCGACCTAAACCCAATGTCAGCTCTCCGACCTAAACCCAATGTCAGCTCTCCGACCTAAACCCAATGTCAGACCCCTAAACCTAAACCCAATGTCAGACCCCTAAACCTAAACCCAATGTAGGACCCCTACACCTAAACCCAATGTAGGACCCCTACACCTAAACCCAATGTAGGACCCCTACACCTAAACCCAATGTCAGACCCCTACACCTAAACCCAATGTAGGACCCCTAAACCCAATGTAGGACCCCTAAACCCAATGTAGGACCCCTAAACCTAAACCCAATGTAGGACCCCTAAACCCAATGTAGGACCCCTAAACCCAATGTAGGACCCCTAAACCCAATGTAGGACCCCTAAACCCAATGTCTGCCCCCAACCTAAACCCAATGTAGGACCCCTACACCTAAACCCAATGTAGGACCCCTAAACCTAAACCCAATGTCAGACCCCTAAACCTAAACCCAATGTAGGACCCCTAAACCCAATGTAGGACCCCTAAACCTAAACCCAATGAGAGACCCCTAAACCCAATGTAGGACCCCTAAACCTAAACCCAATATAGGACCCCTAAACCCAATGTAGGACCCCTAAACCCAATATAGGACCCCTAAACCCAATGTAGGACCCCTAAACCCAATGAGAGACCCCTAAACCCAATGAGAGACCCCTAAACCTAAACCCAATGTACGACCCCTAAACCCAATGTAGGACCCCTAAACCTAAACCCAATATAGGAACCCTAAACCCAATGTAGGACCCCTAAACCCAATGAGAGACCCCTAAACCCAATGTAGGACCACTAAACCTAAACCCAATATAGGACCCCTAAACCCAATATAGGACCCCTAAACCTAAACCCAATATAGGACCCCTAAACCCAATATAGGACCCCTAAACCTAAACCCAATGTAGGACCCCTAAACCTAAACCCAATGTCAGCTCAACCAATCGTAATACAGGACCCCTAAACCCAATGGAAGGCCCTTAACCCTAAACCCAATGGAAGGCCCTTAACCCTAAACCCAATGGAAGACCCTTAACACTAAACCCAATGGAAGGCCCTTAACCCTAAACCCAATGGAAGGCCCTTAACCCTAAACCCAATGGAAGGCCCTTAACCCTAAACCCAATGGAAGGCCCTAAACCCAATGGAGGGCCCTTAACCCTAAACCCAATGGAAGGCCCTTAACCCTAACCCCAATGCAGATTCCCTTAACCCTAAACCCTAAACCCTTAACCCTAAACCCAATGCAGATTCCCTTAACTCTCTGTAATCTGCAGACTGCAGTAATGGAATGAATAGCAGCCTGCTGTCCGGAGGGCCTCTGGAGAGGGATTAGTCTGTAGAGAGGAGCATCCTGTACACCACGTATTGATCACCACCTCAGTGGCCTGACTCACTGACTGCAGGAAGCTGAGGGTTTATCCCCCCTCCACTTCCTGTCTGAGGAGAGCCGTAACCATAACCACAGCCTGCTGTAAGTCTGACCACTAGGAGCCCAGCTCCATCAACAACAGCGGCTTACTGAAAACCCCTCCTCTCAGCGAGGCTTTACCAGGGAACTAAAAGACACAGTTCGCCATCTGCAGATTTGATGTGTTTATTATTTCCACTTTTATTTAAGGAGGAAAAACTCCATTGAGAACTAACGATCATGTACAATAAGGACCGGGCCATGAGGCATAACATTACAGCGATGGACGGGACAACACACAATACCACCACAGACGATGATGGACAACACACAATACCACCACAGACGATGATGGACAACACACAATACCACCACAGACGATGATGGACAACACACAATACCACCACAGACGATGATGGACAACACACAATACCACCACAGACGATGATGGACAACACACAATACCACCACAGACGATGATGGACAACACACAATACCACCACAGACGATGATGGACAACACACAATACCACCACAGACGATGAACAATACCACCACAGACGATGATGGACAACACACAATACCACCACAGACGATGAACAATACCACCACAGACGATGAACAATACCACCACAGACGATGAACAATACCACCACAGACGATGAACAATACCACCACAGACGATGAACAATACCACCACAGACGATGAACAATACCACCACAGACGATGAACAATACCACCACAGACGATGATGGACAACATACAATACCACCACAGACGATGAACAATACCACCACAGACGATGAACAATACCACCACAGACGATGCACAATACCACCACAGACGATGAACAATACCACCACAGACGATGAACAATACCACCACAGACGATGAACAATACCACCACAGACGATGATGGACAACATACAATACCACCACAGACGATGAACAATACCACCACAGACGATGAACAATACCACCACAGACGATGAACAATACCACCACAGACGATGCATCACTACGTTGTTTGTATAGAACAGTCTGATAAATGGGTAGATATTATGAATGGAAAAGAGGTCTAATGAACTTCAACAGTACTGTAGTACTAACAGAGGAGTACTGTAGTACTAACAGAGGAGTACTGTAGTACTAACAGAGGAGTACTGTAGTACTAACAGAGGAGTACTGTAGCACTAACAGAGGAGTACTGTAGTACTAACAGAGTACCCCCAGAGGAATACTGAAGTACTAACAGAGGAGTACTGTAGTACTAACAGAGTACCCCCAGAGGAATAGTACTGTAGTACTAACAGAGGAGTACTGTAGTACTAACAGAGGAGTACTGTAGTACTAACAGAGGAGTACTGTAGTACTAACAGAGGAGTACTGTAGTACTAACAGAGGAGTACTGTAGTACTAACAGAGGAGTACTGTAGTACTAACAGAGGAGTACTGTAGTACTAACAGAGTACCCCCAGAGGAATACTGAAGTACTAACAGAGGAGTACTGTGGTACTAACCGAGGAGTACTGTAGTACTAACAGAGTACCCCCAGAGGAATACTGAAGTACTAACAGAGGAGTACTGTAGTACTAACAGAGGAGTACTGTAGTACTAACAGAGGAGTACTGTAGTACTAACAGAGTACCCCTAGAGGAATACTGTAGTACTAACAGAGGAGTACTGTAGTACTAACAGAGTAGTACTGTAGTATTAACAGAGTAGTACTGTAGTATTAACAGAGGCCCCTCGCCCTGAAGTCAACTCTCATTTTTACCCAATAAATAATGTATAAATATACAGCCGTGTGTGTGTGTGTGTGTGTGTGTGGGGTTCAGCCCTGTGTTTTCCCAGTGTCTCCATAAGGATCCAGGGAGTGTGTCAGGGAATGCAGGGAGCAGCAAGGTCATGGTACTAACATAGACATGTGTGTCAGTGTGTGTGTGTGTGTGTGTGTGTGTGTGTGTGTGTGTGTGTGTGTGTGTGTGTGTGTGTGTGTGTGTGTGTGTGTGGTTTCAGACAAGTGTGTGTGTGTGTGTGATGTTTCAGACAGGTTTACCTGAGGACTCAGCCTCCATATAAACACAGCTTCCACCCTCACACCTCACGCTGAGGCTGTTGAGGGTTAGGGACAGGGCTAGGGACAGGGGCGGGGTTAGGGACAGGGTTAGGGACAGGGTTAGGGTTAGGGCTAGGGCCAGGGCTAGGGACAGGGTTAGGGTTAGGGACAGGGTTAGGGGCAGGGGCGGGGTTAGGGACAGGGTTAGGGACAGGGTTAGGGTTAGGGCTAGGGCCAGGGCTAGGGACAGGGCTAGGGACAGGGACAGGGACAGGGACAGGGTTAGGGACAGGGCTAGGGACAGGGCTAGGGACAGGGACAGGGACAGGGCTAGAGACAGGGCTAGGGACAGGGCTAGGGCTAGGGACAGGGCTAGGGACAGGGCTAGGGACAGGGACAGGGACAGGGACAGGGACAGGGTTAGGGACAGGGCTAGGGACAGGGCTAGGGACAGGGCTAGGGACAGGGACAGGGACAGGGCTAGGGACAGGGACAGGGCTAGGGACAGGGACAGGGCTGGGGACAGGGACAGGGACAGGGCTAGGGCTAGGGACAGGGACAGGGCTAGGGACAGGGACAGGGCTAGGGACAGGGACAGGGCTAGGGACAGGGCTAGGGACAGGGACAGGGCTGGGGACAGGGACAGGGACAGCTTGATGCCCTGACTCACAACCTGAGGTATAAACCTTTTAAAACAGGTCAGGGGGTCAGGAACAAGTTAGGAGCTGAAAGGGGTTCAACAATACAAAATGTCTAAACTGCATTTCTCCTCTCCTACTCCTCCTCCTCTCCTCCTGAAGAAAAGGCCCAGACCTCCTCCCCTCCCCAGCCCAGACCTCCTCTCCTCCTACCTCCTCTCCTCCTCCCTCCTGAAGAAAAGGCCCAGACCTCCTCCCCTCCCTTCTCCTCCCCTCCCCAGACCTCCTCTCCTCCCCTTCCCAGCCCAGACCTCCTCTCCTCCTACCTCCTCTCCTCCTCCCTCCCGAAGAAAAGGCCCAGACCTCCTCCCCTCCCTTCTCCTCCCCAGACCTCCTCTCCTCCCCAGCCCTCCTCCTCTCCCCTCCCTCCTCCTCATCCCCTCCTCTGCTTGCTGATCAGACGGCTTCATGGAGAGGAATCTCTGTAAGCCATTTGCTCTCTGCAAGCTGCCGAATCAAAGGCAAGATTTCCGGACGGCATTTGAACAGAGATTATCCAGTTTGTGCGATCTGATTACAAACTGCCACAGCCTGCTGTATTTTACTAGCTCCACTTCTCCCATTGTGTACCCAGCTTCACAGAGGAGAACACGGACAGTCAGCTTCACAGAGGAGGAGAACACGGACAGTCAGCTTCACAGAGGAGGAGAACACGGACAGTCAGCTTCACAGAGGAGGAGAACACGGACAGTCAGCTTCACAAAGGAGGAGAACACGGACAGTCAGCTTCACAGAGGAGGAGAACACGAACAGTCAGTCAAGCTTCACAGAGGAGAACATGGACAGTCAGTCAGCTTCACAGAAGAGGAGAACAAGGACAGTCAGTCAGCTTCACAGAGTAGGAGAACACGGACAGTCAGTCAGCTTCACAGAGGAGGAGAACACGGACAGTCAGTCAGTTTCACAGAGGAGAACACGGACAGTCAGTCAGTTTCACAGAGGAGGAGAACACAGACAGTCAGTCGGCTTCACAGAGGAGAACACGGACAGTCAGCTTCACAGAGGAGAACACGGACAGTCAGCTTCACAGAGGAGAACACAGACAGTCAGTTAGCTTCACAGAGAACACGGACAGTCAGTCAGTCAGCTTCACAGAGGAGGAGAACATGGACAGTCAGTCAGCTTCACAGAGGAGGAGAACACGGGCAGTCAGTCAGTCAGCTTCACAGAGAACATGGACAGTCAGTCAGCTTCACAGAGGAGGAGAACATGGACAGTCAGTCAGCGTCCCAGAGGAGGACAACATGGACAGTCAGTCAGCTTCACAGTGGAGAACACGGACAGTCAGTCAGCTTCACAGAGGAGGAGAACACGAACAGTCAGTCAGCTTCACAGAGGAGGAGAACACGAACAGTCAGTCAAGCTTCACAGAGGAGAACATGGACAGTCAGTCAGCTTCACAGAGGAGGAGAACACGGACAGTCAGTCAGCTTCACAGAGTAGGAGAACACGGACAGTCAGTCAGCTTCACAGAGGAGGAGAACACGGACAGTCAGTCAGCTTCACAGAGGAGAAGAACAAGGACAGTCAGTCAGCTTCCCAGAGGAGGACAACATGGACAGTCAGTCAGCTTCACAGAGGAGGAGAACACGAACAGTCAGTCAAGCTTCACAGAGGAGAACATGGACAGTCAGTCAAGCTTCACAGAGGAGAACATTGGACAGCCAGTCAGCTTCACAGAGGAGGAGAACACGAACAGTCAGTCAGCTTCACAGAGGAGGAGAACACGAACAGTCAGTCAGCTTCACAGAGGAGGAGAACACGAACAGTCAGTCAAGCTTCACAGAGGAGAACATGGACAGTCAGTCAGCTTCACAGAGGAGAACACGGACAGCCAGTCAGCTTCAGAGGAGGAGAACACGAACAGCCAGTCAGCTTCACAGAGGAGGAGAACACGGACAGTCAGTCAGCTTCACAGAGGAGGAGAACACGGACAGTCAGTCAGCTTCACAGAGGAGAACACAGACAGTCAGTCAGCTTCACAGAGGAGAAGAACAAGGACAGTCAGTCAAGCTTCACAGAGGAGAACATGGACAGTCAGTCAGCTTCACAGAGGAGAACACGGACAGCCAGTCAGCTTCACAGAGGAGGAGAACACGAACAGCCAGTCAGCTTCACAGAGGAGGAGAACACGGACAGTCAGTCAGCTTCACAGAGGAGAACACAGACAGTCAGTCAGCTTCACAGAGGAGGAGAACACGGACAGTCAGTCAGCTTCACAGAGGAGGAGAACACGGACAGTCAGTCAGCTTCACAGAGGAGGAGAACACGGACAGTCAGTCAGCTTCACAGAGAACACGGACAGTCAGTCAGCTTCACAGAGGAGGAGAACACGGACAGTCAGTCAGCTTCACAGAGGAGGAGAACACGGACAGTCAGTCAGCTTCACAGAGAACATGGACAGTCAGTCAGCTTCACAGAGGAGGAGAACACGGACAGGCAGGCTGAGCAGCTGAACAGAATAGATGGCTACACTAGGATAAGAACTACCAGGGCATATTTCCTTCTATTACAGCATTGTAACACAATGACTGTCTGACACCAGTGGCCCCGCCCCCATCAGGAAATGTAATGCTCCGTCAATAGGAAGATAGCAGGAGAAAACACAGTCTAGGACTGCTTCCTAAATAGCACCCTATTCCCAGTTTAGCGCACTACTTTAGACCAGTCAGACGTCGGTACCAAAATGTACACACTCACTCACTACTACTACTGTGAGTCGCTGTGTATAAGAGCATCTGCTAAATCACTAAATGGTAAATTGATAGCCTAGAAACAGTGCGGTTGGGCCTGACAGACAGGAGGGAGGGAGGGAAGCAGCACTTAACCCGGCCCAGCCAGGCTCATACACAATATCTCTGGTCTCTGGTTGGGTAATCACTGGGTTGTGGGTGGAACTCCTGGGTGGGAAACCACAGCTTGGTAGAATGGTAGCATCCGTTCTGAAGAGCTTCTGGTAGGAACCAACGGCAGTGGTATTCCTGGGGGGGGAAACCACAGCTTGGTAGAATGGTAGCATCCATTCAGCAGAGCTTCTGGTACGAACCAACGGCAGTGGTATTCCTGGGGGGGAACCCACAGCTTGGTAGAATGGTAGCATCCATTCAGCAGAGCTTCTGGTACGAACCAACGGCAGTGGTATTCCTGGGGGGGAACCCACAGCTTGGTAGAATGGTAGCATCCATTCAGCAGAGCTTCTGGTACGAACCAACGGCAGTGGTATTCCTGGGGGGGAACCCACAGCTTGGTAGAATGGTAGCATCCGTTCAGCAGAGCTTCTGGTACGAACCAACGGCAGTGGTATTCCTGGGGGGGAACCCACAGCTTGGTAGAATGGTAGCATCCGTTCAGCAGAGCTTCTGGTACGAACCAACGGCAGTGGTATTCCTGGGGGGGAAACCACAGCTTGGTAGAATGGTAGCATCCATTCAGCAGAGCTTCTGGTACGAACCAACGGCAGTGGTATTCCTGGGGGGGAAACCACAGCTTGGTAGAATGGTAGCATCCATTCAGCAGAGCTTCTGGTACGAACCAACGGCAGTGGTATTCCTGGGGGGGAAACCACAGCTTGGTAGAATGGTAGCATCCGTTCTGAAGAGCTTCTGGTACGAACCAACGGCAGTGGTATTCCTGGGGGGGAACCCACAGCTTGGTAGAATGGTAGCATCCATTCAGCAGAGCTTCTGGTACGAACCAACGGCAGTGGTATTCCTGGGGGAGAAACCACAGCTTGGTAGAATGGTAGCATCCATTCAGCAGAGCTTCTGGTACGAACCAACGGCAGTGGTATTCCTGGGGGGGAAACCACAGCTTGGTAGAATGGTAGCATCCATTCAGCAGAGCTTCTGGTACGAACCAACGGCAGGCAGACAAGCAGGGTAGTTGAAGGTTACAAACCGTACTACTGTTTGAAACTCTCACGCTCCTGGATAGGGGTGTTTTAAGCCCTTTTTAAAAAAAAAAAAAAACATATGACAGAGGTAGTATATTTCAGTCGTCCATCAGGACATCCACTACATTTATAAACAGCTTATATAAAACAACATTTTGTTGAGTTGGAGGAACTAGTATAGAAGAATAGAGTCTAGTGGAATACCACAGCTGGGGTTCAAAAAGCTTCTCAGTGAACCAGCGTCCTGACTGACATTATTGTCCATTATTTAGAAGCAGGGAGGTTGTGTGTAACGGAGGGAGAGAGAGGAGAGGAGGAGAGAGAGGAGAGGAGGCACTACAAATAGTTTGAGAGGAGAGGAGAGGAGAGGAGAGGAGAGCCAGAGGAGAGCCAGAGGAGAGGAGAACCTTCTCAAATCATCTAGAGGGCGAAAGCATCAATCAGAACATCAGGAGTGAAAAAACAGAACTGATCAGCAGCGGAGTGGAGCCAAACCCAGTCAAGACCTCCTCCTCTGGAAAACCCAGTCAAGACCTCCTCCTCCACTGGAAAACCCAGTCAAGACCTCCTCCTCCACTGGAAAACCCAGTCAAGACCTCCTCCTCCTCTGGAAAACCCAGTCAAGACCTCCTCCTCCTCTGGAAAACCCAGTCAAGACCTCCTCCTCCACTGGAAAACCCAGTCAAGACCTCCTCCTCCTCTGGAAAACCCAGTCAAGACCTCCTCCTCCTCTGGAAAACCCAGTCAAGACCTCCTCCTCTGGAAAACCCAGTCAAGACCTCCTCCACTGGAAAACCCAGTCAAGACCTCCTCCTCCTCTGGAAAACCCAGTCAAGACCTCCTCCTCCTCTGGAAAACCCAGTCAAGACCTCCTCCTCCTCTGGAAAACCCAGTCAAGACCTCCTCTGGAAAACCAAGCCAAGACCTCCTCCTCCTCTGGAAAACCCAGTCAAGACCTCCTCCTCCTCTGGAAAAACCAGTCAAGACCTCCTCTGGAAAACCAAGCCAAGACCTCCTCCTCCTCTGGAAAACCCAGTCAAGACCTCCTCCTCCTCTGGAAAACCCAGTCAAGACCTCCTCCTCCTCTGGAAAACCCAGTCAAGACCTCCTCCTCCTCTGGAAAACCCAGTCAAGACCTCCTCCTCCTCTGGAAAACCCAGTCAAGACCTCCTCCTCTGGAAAACCCAGTCAAGACCTCCTCCTCCTCTGGAAAACCCAGTCAAGACCTCCTCCTCTGGAAAACCCAGTCAAGACCTCCTCCTCTGGAAAACCCAGTCAAGACCTCCTCCTCTGGAAAACCCAGTCAAGACCTCCTCCTCCTCTGGAAAACCCAGTCAAGACCTCCTCCTCTGGAAAACCCAGTCAAGACCTCCTCCTCCTCTGGAAAACCCAGTCAAGACCTCCTCCTCTGGAAAACCCCAGTCGTATCTCTGTCTCCTAAAAACCAAAAGGAAAAACCCTCTCTCTCTGCTAGATGTGAACTGTTTCATTACCAGCTAGGCCTGCGCCCCAAAACACCACTCTATTCCCTCTGTAGGGCTGCACTAGAATAGGGTGCTCTTTTGGGACACAGCCCTAGTCTCTTTTTTTTTTTTTAAACAGCCACAACGTCTTGGGGGAATTCTCTGGTCGTCTCTGCAAGATGTTTTCTGAACCGTTTAACTGGAGAGAGAGTGTCAAGCTGATGCCAGATGACGGGTTAAACTGGAGAGAGTGTGTTAAGCTTGAAGCCAGGTGACGGGTTAAACTGGAGAGTGAGTGTTAAGCTTGAAGCCAAGTGACGGGTTAAACTGGATAGAGTGTGTCAAGCTGAAGCCAGATGACGGGCCTGTTCCGGGGGAGTGTTAAACTGAAGCCAGATGACGGGCCTGTTCCGGGGGAGTGTCAAGCTGAAGCCAGATGACGGGCCTGTTCCGGGGGAGTGTCAAGCTGAAGCCAGATGACGGGCCTGTTCCGGGGGAGTGTTAAACTGAAGCCAGATGACGGGCCTGTTCCGGGGGAGTGTCAAGCTGAAGCCAGATGACGGGCCTGTTCCGGGGGAGTGTCAAGCTGAAGCCAGATGACGGGCCTGTTCCGGGGGAGTGTCAAGCTGAAGCCAGATGACGGGCCTGTTCCGGGGGAGTGTCAAGCTGAAGCCAGATGACGGACCTGTTCCGGGGGAGTGTCAAGCTGAAGCAAGATGACGGGCCTGTTCCGGGGGAGTGTCAAGCTGAAGCCAGATGACGGGCCTGTTCCAGGGGAGTGTTAAACTGAAGCCAAATGACGGGCCTGTTCCGGGGGAGTGTTAAACTGAAGCCAGATGACGGGCCTGTTCCTGGGGAGTGTTAAACTGAAGCCAGATGACGGGCCTGTTCCGGGGGAGTGTTAAACTGAAGCCAAATGACGGGCCTGTTCCTGGGGAGTGTTAAACTGAAGCCAGATGACGGGCCTGTTCCTGGGGTTAGTTGTCGAGGGGGAGACGCTGAAGGAGCAGTGGTGGTTAGAGCTGAATGTACGGTGGTCATCGTCACACCACAAACAGACCGTCTCTCCCACACTTACACTCCTGTCCTTCTGAACCAACCATTACTTCTCCTGTCCTTCTGAACCAACCATTTGTCATTAGTTCTCCTATCCTTCTGAACCAACCATTAGTTCTCCTATCCTTCTGAACCAACCATTAGTTCTCCTATCCTTCTGAACCAACCATTAGTTCTCCTATCCTTCTGAACCAACCATTAGTTCTCCTATACTTCTGAACCAACCATTAGTTCTCCTATACTTCTGAACCAACCATTAGTTATCCTATCCTTCTGAACCAACCATTAGTTCTCCTATCCTTCTGAACCAACCATTAGTTATCCTATCCTTCTGAACCAACCATTAGTTCTCCTATCCTTCTGAACCAACCATTAGTTATCCTATCCTTCTGAACCAACCATTAGTTCTCCTATCCTTCTGAACCAACCATTAGTTATCCTATCCTTCTGAACCAACCATTAGTTCTCCTATCCTTCTGAACCAACCATGTGTTATTAGTTCTCCTATCCTTCTGAACCAACCATGTGTTATTAGTTCTCCTATCCTTCTGAACCAACCATGTGTTATTAGTTCTCCTATCCTTCTGAACCAACCATGTGTTATTAGTTCTCCTATCCTTCTGAACCAACCATGTGTTATTAGTTCTCCTATCCTTCTGAACACAACCATGTGTTATTAGTTCTCCTATCCTTCTGAACACAACCATGTGTTATTAGTTCTCCTATCCTTCTGAACCAACCATGTGTTATTAGTTCTCCTATCCTTCTGAACCAACCATGTGTTATTAGTTCTCCTATCATTCTGAACCAACCATGTGTTATTAGTTCTCCTATCCTTCTGAACCAACCATGTGTTATTAGTTCTCCTATCCTTCTGAACCAACCATGTGTTATTAGTTCTCCTATCCTTCTGAACCAACCAATTGTTAGTAGTTCTACTATCCTTCTGAACCAACCACTTAGAAGTGTGACAGTAACCAGATTTCAATCCAACCGTTTTATGCGGATAAAATAAAAAATACAAATTAAAAAGTAATGTGGAAGAACTTGACTAGGAGAATCAGAGAATCAGCAGACATACAGTGGACGGACGGATGGACAGTATCAGTATGAATATATTTAAATGGAGAGAGATGAACAGACTTCTAGAGCAGTATAGTTCAGTTATTTAGAGTACAGATCAGAGATGGCCTGATGCAGTATAGTTCAGTTATTTAGAGCACAGTTCATTTATTCTGGTCAGGCTGTTCTGGTGAGGCTGTTCTGTTCTGGTCAGGCTGTTCTGGTCAGGCTGTCCTGTTCTGGTCAGGCTGTCCTGTTCTGGTCAGGCTGTCCTGTTCTGGTCAGGCTGTCCTGTTCTGGTCAGGCTGTCCTGGTCAGGCTGTCCTGTCCTGGTCAGAATGTTCTGTCCTGGTCAGAATGTTCTGTCCTGGTCAGGCTGTTCTGTCCTGGTCAGGCTGTTCTGGTCAGGCTGTCCTGTTCTGGTCAGGCTGTTCTGTCCTGGTCAGGCTGTCCTGGTCAGGCTGTTCTAGTCAGGCTGTCCTAGTCAGGCTGTTCTGGTCAGGTTGTCCTGGTCAGGCTGTCCTGGTCAGGCTGTCCTGGTCAGGTTGTCCTGGTCAGGGTGTTCTGGTCAGGCTGTCCTGGTCAGGCTGTCCTGGTCAGGCTGTCCTGGTCAGGCTGTTCTAGTCAGGCTGTTCTGGTGAGGCTGTTCTGTCCTGGTCAGGCTGTTCTGTCCTGGTCAGGCTGTTCTGTCCTGGTCAGGCTGTTCTGTCCTGGTCAGGCTGTTCTAGTCAGGCTGTTCTAGTCAGGCTGTTCTAGTCAGACTAACACTGACCTCGAAATGACTTCCTTACAGCCTCAGCTTACTCTTCCAATGGACACAGCATCAAGATACTAGACGTCCTCAGAGTCCTTACCAGGGCTATTAATAACTACGTTTCCCATAATTCCCAAAGGAGCCTGGTATGAAATGGAAAGATTTAAAACTGTTGTTTCATCTCTGTGAGAGTTTCATGGTTACTGTAGGTTTTTTTGTGTGTTAATTTTCCAACGGTTTCAGATCAAAACCAACCCTTATACATCTAATAATAATAATAATAATGATAATAATAATAATAATAATAAAGATGATAATGTCAGAAAGACAGAGTTGGACAAAGACTGGCTTCACAGAGGAGTACAATAGACTGAGGTTTATTTGTAGATTAGACAATGACTCAGAGTTAACTTCACACGGGCTCAGCTCAGCCTTATGTCCACACACTGACACACATATATAATTCATATCACATGTAGGAACCTAGTAACACAGTCTACATACAACAGGACAAATCCATCCAAGACATACAACTCTAACCACTAGACTACCCTGCCCCCTCTACACTCTAACCACTAGGCTACCCTGCCGCCTCTACACTCTAACCACTAGGCTACCCTGCCCCCTCTACACTCTAACCACTAGGCTACCCTGCCGCCTCTACACTCTAACCACTAGGCTACCCTGCCCCCTCTACACTCTAACCACTAGGCTACCCTGCCGCCTCTACACTCTAACCACTAGGCTACCCTGCCCCCTCTACACTCTAACCACTAGGCTACCCTGCCCCCTCTACACTCTAACCACTAGGCTACCCTGCCACCTCTACACTCTAACCACTAGGCTACCCTGCCACCTCTACACTCTAACCACTAGGCTACCCTGCCGCCTCTACACTCTAACCACTAGGCTACCCTGCCGCCCCGCCACTCTAACCACTAGGCTACCCTGCCGCCCCTCCACTCTAACCACTAGGCTACCCTGCCGCCTCTACACTCTAACCACTAGGCTACCCTGCCGCCTCTACACTCTAACCACTAGGCCACCCTGCCTCCTCTACACTCTAACCACTAGGCTACCCTGCCCCCTCTACACTCTAACCACTAGGCTACCCTGCCCCCTCTACACTCTAACCACTAGGCCACCCTGCCGCCTCTACACTCTAACCACTAGGCCACCCTGCCTCCTCTACACTCTAACCACTAGGCTACCCTGCCGCCTCTACACTATAACCACTAGGCTACCCTGCCGCCTCTACACTCTAACCACTAGGCTACCCTGCCGCCTCTACACTCTAACCACTAGGCTACCCTGCCTCCTCTACACTCTAACCACTAGGCTACCCTGCCTCCTCTACACTCTAACCACTAGGCTACCCTGCCGCCTCTACACTATAACCACTAGGCTACCCTGCCTCCTCTACACTCTAACCACTAGGCTACCCTGCCGCCTCTACACTCTAACCACTAGGCTACCCTGCCTCCTCTACACTCTAACCACTAGGCTACCCTGCCGCCTCTACACTCTAACCACATGAAGGAACCTAGTAACACAGTCTACATACAACAGGACAAATCCATCCAAGACATACATTTGATCTGGTTTTGATCTTAGTTTTCCTGATCGTTGAAAACACAAAACATGTCGGAGCAACAAATAGATTTCTGAATGAATCCAAACAGTAATTTTCCCCCACAGGTTTTTGAGTTGGTTTTAATTCTGGTTTTAAAATTGTTTCATGACTTTCCACAGGGTATTTCTGGTGTGCATTCCAGCGGTAGTCGAGCCATGCTAAGAGAGAAGCAGACATGATTAGAGGAATGGGAGAGGAATCTCAAGATAGTATACGCCAGCTCTTTATAAGATACACACAGAGCCCGCGTCCCTAATGGCCCCCTATATAGTACACTACTGTAGACCAGGGACCAAATGGCCCCCTATTCCTTATATAGTACACTACTGTAGACCAGGGACCAAATGGCCCCCTATTCCTTATATAGTACACTACTGTAGACCAGGGACCAAATGGCCCCCTATATAGTACACTACTTTAGACCAGGGACCAAATGGCCCCCTATATAGTACACTACTGTAGACCAGGGACCAAATGGCCCCCTATTCCTTATATAGTACACTACTGTAGACCAGGGACCAAATGGCCCCCTATTCCTTATATAGTACACTACTGTAGACCAGGGACCAAATGGCCCCCTATTCCTTATATAGTACACTACTTTAGACCAGGGACCAAATGGCCCCCTATTCCCTATATAGTGCTTCTACACCTGCATTGCTTGCTGTTTGGGGTTTTAGGCTGGGTTTAGGCTGGGTTTCTGTACAGCACTTTGAGATATCAGCTGATGTACGAAGGGCTATATAAATACATTTGATTTGATTTGATTTAGTGCACTACTGTAGACAATTTCACTGTCAACAGGAGCTGTAATCTCAGTGGTCCTCAACACCCACATTACACTGTCAACAGGAGCTGTAATCTCAGGTGGTCCTCAAAACCCACATTGCACTGTCAACAGGAGCTGTAATCTCAAGTGGTCCTCAACACCCACATTTCACTGTCAACAGGAGCTGTAATCTCAGTGGTCCTCAACACCCACATTTCACTGTCAACAGGAGCTGTAATCTCAGTGGTCCTCAACACCCACATTACACTGTCAACAGGAGCTGTAATCTCAGTGGTCCTCAACACCCACATTACACTGTCAACAGGAGCTGTAATCTCAGGTGGTCCTCAACACCCACATTACACTGTCAACAGGAGCTGTAATCTCAGGTGGTCCTCAACACCCACATTACACTGTCAACAGGAGCTGTAATCTCAGGTGGTCCTCAACACCCACATTACACTGTCAACAGGAGCTGTAATCTCAGTGGTCCTCAACACCCACATTTCACTGTCAACAGGAGCTGTAATCTCAGTGGTCCTCAACACCCACATTTCACTGTCAACAGGAGCTGTAATCTCAGTGGTCCTCAACACCCACATTACACTGTCAACAGGAGCTGTAATCTCAGGTGGTCCTCAACACCCACATTACACTGTCAACAGGAGCTGTAATCTCAGGTGGTCCTCAACACCCACATTACACTGTCAACAGGAGCTGTAATCTCAGTGGTCCTCAACACCCACATGTCACTGTCAACAGGAGCTGTAATCTCAGTGGTCCTCAACACCCACATTTCACTGTCAACAGGAGCTGTAATCTCAGTGGTCCTCAACACCCACATGTCACTGTCAACAGGAGCTGTAATCTCAGTGGTCCTCAACACCCACATTTCACTGTCAACAGGAGCTGTAATCTCAGTGGTCCTCAACACCCACATTACACTGTCAACAGGAGCTGTAATCTCAGTGGTCCTCAACACCCACATTACACTGTCAACAGGAGCTGTAATCTCAGTGGTCCTCAACACCCACATTACACTGTCAACAGGAGCTGTAATCTCAGTGGTCCTCAACACCCACATTTCACTGTCAACAGGAGCTGTAATCTCAGGTGGTCCTCAACACCCACATTTCACTGTCAACAGGAGCTGTAATCTCAGGTGGTCCTCAACACCCACATTTCACTGTCAACAGGAGCTGTAATCTCAGGTGGTCCTCAACACCCACATTTCACTGTCAACAGGAGCTGTAATCTCAGTGGTCCTCAACACCCACATTTCACTGTCAACAGGAGCTGTAATCTCAGTGGTCCTCAACACCCACATTTCACTGTCAACAGGAGCTGTAATCTCAGTGGTCCTCAACACCCACATGTCACTGTCAACAGGAGCTGTAATCTCAGGTGGTCCTCAACACCCACATGGCACTGTCAACAGGAGCTGTAATCTCAGTGGTCCTCAACACCCACATGTCACTGTCAACAGGAGCTGTAATCTCAGGTGGTCCTCAACACCCACATGTCACTGTCAACAGGAGCTGTAATCTCAGTGGTCCTCAACACCCACATGTCACTGTCAACAGGAGCTGTAATCTCAGTGGTCCTCAACACCCACATGTCACTGTCAACAGGAGCTGTAATCTCAGTGGTCCTCAACACATTTCCACGTTCACATGCCTGCGGAAACTATAATCGTCCTCTCGCTCTGTGCTTAGCAAGCAGCAGACGATCTCTGAGAGGCTGCGTGAATATCTTTTCCTAATTACTACCCAGTTCCTCTCTGATTGTCCTCCACAAATGGCACCCCTAGTCCCTATTTAGGGCACTACTTTTGACCAGAACTGAACACTATTACCAGGGAATAGGGTGCCATTTGGGATCCAACCCTTAACGCCAGGGAGTAGGGTGCCATTTGGGATCCAACCCTTAACGCCAGGGAGTAGGGTGCCATTTGGGATCCAACCGTCCAGAGGGAACAGAAACAGTAAGAGCTCCAATAATTACACAACCCTTAACGCCAGGGAATAGGGTGCCATTTGGGATCCAACCGTCCAGAGGCAACAGAACAGAAACAGTAAGAGCTCCAATAATTACACAACCCTTAACGCCAGGGAATAGGGTGCCATTTGGGATCCAACCGTCCAGAGGCAACAGAACAGAAACAGTAAGAGCTCCAATAATTACACAACCCTTAACACCCCTTAATGAACTTCAAAGGGAACGGGGATGTTTTTACAGGCCGGTGCCGAACCGGAACGGCAATTAAGAAAAACAAACCATATTAATGATATCGTTTATCATTTCCACACTTCGGGGAAGCGAAAGCGGACTCTTGGCGCCTAAACACAAAGCATCTACACACGTATATCCACGAGCCTTCTCTAAAAATACTAAAGCTACTCCGTGTAGTGGTCTGATTTTCCATCCAAACACACAGACTGTTGAATTCTTTCATTCTTCCCCCAAAAATACGCAGGCAGCTAAACCCAGATGGAGGGATACACTATATATATATACTATATATACAGCAGTATGGACACCCCTTCATACACTATATATACAGGACACCCCTTCATCCACTATATATACAGGACACCCCTTGATCCACTATATATACAGCACTATGAGGACACCCCTTCATACACTATATATACAGCAGTATGAGGACACCCCTTCATCCACTATATATACAGCAGTATGAGGACACCCCTTCATACACTATATATACAGCAGTATGAGGACACCCCTTCATCCACTATATATACAGCAGTATGAGGACACCCCTTCATACACTATATATACAGAAGTATGAGGACACCCCTTCATCCACTATATATACAGGACACCCCTTCATCCACTATATATACACAGCAGTATGGACACCCCTTCATACACTATATATACAGGACACCCCTTCATCCACTATATATACACAGCAGTATGGACACCCCTTCATACACTATATATACAGCAGTATGAGGACACTCCTTCATCCACTATATATACAGCAGTATGAGGACACTCCTTCATCCACTATATATACAGCAGTATGAGGACACCCCTTCATACACTATAAATACAGCAGTATGAGGACACCCCTTCATCCACTATATATACAGCAGTATGAGGACACCCCTTCATACACTATATATACAGGACACCCCTTCATACACTATATATACACAGGACACCCCTTCATCCACTATATATACAGCAGTATGAGGACACCCCTTCATACACTATATATACAGGACACCCCTTCATCCACTATATATACAGCAGTATGAGGACACCCCGTCATCCACTATATATACAGGACACCCCTTCATCCACTATATATACAGCAGTATGAGGACACCCCGTCATCCACTATATATACAGGACACCCCGTCATCCACTATATATACAGGACACTCCTTCATCCACTATATATACAGCAGTATGAGGACACCCCTTCATACACTATAAATACAGCAGTATGAGGACACCCCTTCATACACTATATATACAGCAGTATGAGGACACCCCTTCATCCACTATATATACAGCAGTATTGACACCCCTTCATACACTATATATACAGCAGTATGAGGACACTCCTTCATACACTATATATACAGCAGTATGAGGACACCCCTTCATCCACTATATATACAGCAGTATGAGGACACCCCTTGATCCACTATATATACAGCACTATGAGGACACCCCTTGATCCACTATATATACAGGACACCCCTTCATCCACTATATATACAGGACAGCCCTTCATCCACTATATATACAGAACACCCCTTCATACACTATATATACACAGCAGTATGGACACCCCTTCATCCACTATATATACAGCACTATGAGTACAGCCCTTCATCCACTATATATACAGGACACCCCTTCATACACTATATATACACAGGACACCCCTTCATACACTATATATACAGCAGTATGAGGACACCCCGTCATCCACTATATATACAGGACACCCCTTCATACACTATATATACACAGGACACCCCTTCATACACTATATATACAGCAGTATGTGGACACCCCTTCATCCACTATATATACAGCAGTATGAGGACACCCTGTCATCCACTATATATACAGGACACCCCTTCATCCACTATATATACAGCAGTATGAGGACACCCCGTCATCCACTATATATACAGGACACCCCTTCATCCACTATATATACACAGCAGTATGGACACCCCTTCATACACTATATATACAGCAGTATGAGGACACTCCTTCATCCACTATATATACAGCAGTATGAGGACACTCCTTCATACACTATATATACAGCAGTATGAGGACACCCCTTCATACACTATAAATACAGCAGTATGAGGACACCCCTTCATCCACTATATATACAGCAGTATGAGGACACCCCTTCATACACTATATATACAGGACACCCCTTCATACACTATATATACACAGGACACCCCTTCATCCACTATATATACAGCAGTATGAGGACACCCCTTCATACACTATATATACAGGACACCCCTTCATCCACTATATATACAGCAGTATGAGGACACCCCGTCATCCACTATATATACAGGACACCCCTTCATCCACTATATATACAGCAGTATGAGGACACCCCGTCATCCACTATATATACAGGACACCCCGTCATCCACTATATATACAGGACACTCCTTCATCCACTATATATACAGCAGTATGAGGACACCCCTTCATACACTATAAATACAGCAGTATGAGGACACCCCTTCATACACTATATATACAGCAGTATGAGGACACCCCTTCATCCACTATATATACAGCAGTATTGACACCCCTTCATACACTATATATACAGCAGTATGAGGACACTCCTTCATCCACTATATATACAGCAGTATGAGGACACCCCTTCATCCACTATATATACAGGACACCCCTTCATCCACTATATATACAGCAGTATGAGGACACCCCTTAATCCACTATATATACACAGCAGTATGGACACCCCTTCATACACTATATATACAGGACACCCCTTCATCCACTATATATACAGGACACCCCTTCATCCACTATATATACAGCAGTATGTGGACACCCCTTCATACACTATATATACAGGACACCCCTTCATACACTATATATACAGGACACCCCTTCATACACTATATATACACAGCAGTATGAGGACACCCCTTCATACACTATATATACAGGACACCCCTTCATACACTATATATACAGCAGTATGAGGACAGCCCTTCATACACTATACATACAGCAGTATGAGGACACCCCTTCATACACTATATATACAGGACACCCCTTCATCCACTATATATACAGCAGTATGAGGACACCCCTTCATTCACTATATATACAGGACACCCCTTCATCCACTATATATACAGCAGTATGAGGACAGCACTTCATCCACTATATATACAGCAGTATGAGGACAGCCCTTCATACAGTATATATACAGGACACCCCTTCATCCACTATATATACAGCAGTATGAGGACACCCCTTCATACACTATATATACAGCAGTATGAGGACACCCCTTCATCCACTATATATACAGCAGTATGAGGACACCCCTTCATCCACTATATATACAGGACACCCCTTCATCCACTATATATACAGCAGTATGAGGACACCCCTTCATACACTATATATACAGGACACAACTTCATACACTATATATACAGCAGTATGAGGACACCCCTTCATACACTATATATACAGCAGTATGAGGACACCCCTTCATCCACTATATATACAGGACACCCATTCATCCACTATATATACAGCAGTATGAGGACACCCCTTCATCCACTATATATACAGCAGTATGGACACCCCTTCATCCACTATATATACAGGACACCCCTTCATACACTATATATACAGGACACCCCTTCATCCACTATATATACAGCAGTATGAGGACACCCCTTCATCCACTATATATACAGCAGTATGGACACCCCTTCATCCACTATATATACAGGACACCCCTTCATCCACTATATATACAGGACACCCCTTCATCCACTATATATACACAGGACACCCCTTCATCCACTATATATACAGGACACCCCTTCATCCACTATATATACAGCAGTATGGACACCCCTTCATACACTATATATACAGGACTATGAGGACACCCCTTCATACACTATATATACAGGACACCCCTTCATCCACTATATATACAGGACACCCATTCATACACTATAATTTACAGCAGTGTGTGGATGCATGTTCAACGTGGCACCGTCATAGGATGCCACCTTTCCAACAAGCCAAATTTCTGCCCTGCTAGAGCTGCCCTTGGTCAACTCTAAGTGCTGTTATTGTGAAGTGGAAACGTCTAGGAGCAACAACGGCTCAGCCGTGAAATGGTAGGCCACACAAGCTCACAGAACCGGACCAACGTGGGCTGAGTTGCGTAAAAAATCGTCTGTCCTCGGTTGCAACACTCAATACCAAGTTCCAAACTGCCTCTGAAAGCAACGTCAGGACAACGTCAGGACAACGTCAGGACAACGTCAACACAATAATTGTTCGTCGGGAGCTTCAGTGTGTATCAGCTTTCTGCTGGAAGAGGTTTAGGAGGACCAGCAGGAAGCCCCTCCTCTCCAGGTTGAGGAGGACCGGTAGGAAGCCCCTCCTCTCCAGGTTGAGGAGGACCGGTAGGAAGCCCCTCCTCTCCAGGTTGAGGAGGACCGGTAGGAAGCCCCTCCAGGTTGAGGAGGACCAGTAGGAAGCCCCTCCAGGTTGAGGAGGACCAGTAGGAAGCCCCTCCAGGTTGAGGAGGACCAGTAGGAAGCCCCTCCAGATTGAGGAGGACCGGTAGGAAGCCCCTCCAGATTGAGGAGGACCAGTAGGAAGCCCCTCCAGATTGAGGAGGACCAGTAGTAAGCCCCTCCAGGTTGAGGAGGACCAGTAGGAAGCCCCTCCAGGTTAAGGAGGACCGGTAGAAAGCCCCTCCAGGTTAAGGAGGACCGGTAGGAAGCCCCTCCAGGTTAAGGAGGACCAGTAGGAAGTCCCTCCAGGTTGAGGAGGACCAGTAGGAAGCCCCTCCAGGTTGAGGAGGGCCAGTAGGAAGCCCCTCCAGGTTGAGGAGGACCAGTAGGAAGCCCCTCCAGGTTAAGGAGGACCGGTAGGAAGCCCCTCCAGGTTAAGGAGGACCGGTAGGAAGCCCCTCCAGGTTTAGGAGGACCAGTAGGAAGCCCCTCCAGGTTGAAGAGGACCAGTAGGAAGCCCCTCCAGGTTGAGGAGGACCGGTAGGAAGCCCCTCCAGGTTGAGGAGGACCGGTAGGAAGCCCCTCCAGGTTGAGGAGGACCGGTAGGAAGCCCCTCCAGGTTGAGGAGGACCGGTAGGAAGCCCCTCCAGGTTGAGGAGGACCGGTAGGAAGCCCCTCCAGGTTAAGGAGGACCGGTAGGAAGCCCCTCCAGGTTTAGGAGGACCAGTAGGAAGCCCCTCCAGGTTGAGGAGGACCAGTAGGAAGCCCCTCCAGGTTGAGGAGGACCAGTAGGAAGCCCCTCCAGGTTGAGGAGGACCAGTAGGAAGCCCCTCCAGGTTGAGGAGGACCAGTAGGAAGAGCCCCTCCAGGTTGAGGAGGACCAGTAGGAAGAGCCCCTCCAGGTTGAGGAGGACCAGTAGGAAGCCCCTCCAGGTACCTCCCAGTGACGGGTGGTACTGAGCTCTAGGAGGGTGCCACTGCCATCCTTTAATGAGTAGTTAAATAAATACCTTTATCAGTACCATGTAATATATGGCCATTACATGTCACAAATCACCAGGATAAGAAAAGGCTGTGTCCATTATGCTGGCGTCAGAACTGAAAGGGCCCTCCTACCTCCCCCTCAAATAGGAGAGAAGTACCCTGGGCCCTCCAGACAGCTCATTTCAATTCCTCCCGAACTGAAAGAGCCCTCCTACCTCCCCCTCAAATAGGAGAGAAGTACCCTGGACCCTCCAGACAGCTCATTTCAATTCCTCCCGCTGCCTAGCAGGACTTCTGTTGGAAGTCTGGCTTGGCTCCAAATTGTGTCTCCTGGGTGAGAATAACATTGAATAAAATTTGTCCAAACGTCATTTGCAATTTTCACCCCCCAAAAAAATCATTTTCTTGACCGGGGGGGGGGGGATGGTACCTTTAGGAAAAACATCTGTAACAAATACTTGTTTTGAGAATAGTAGTTGTACATGAGAGTACATTCCACTGCTTGGCCGTGACCCTGAGCTGTGTACGGACCCCAGTCTTTCCACAGGGCTGGAAATACGATCTATGCAGCAGTAGCCAGCTACATGCTACGATATTTAACATTAGTTCTGGCCTGCTCAAGCTCATGTGTTCCCGAGTCTTTAGCCTGAAGTCTACATAATTAGGTGTAATTGACTTCCCTTACAATGTGTTTCTAGTGACGGGGACATCTGGCCTTGAGACACTCCATACAGGAGGAGGAGGGGGGGGGCCGAGGGCCAATTGGAACCCTACCATCTTCATAGGGCTCATAGGCCTCTGGTTAACAGCAGTGTACTACATAGGGAATAGGAAGCCATTAGGTACATAGGCAGCTCTCTGAGCTCCACACGGCCAGCTTGCCATTCTACTTGGCAACAGCATGGGTGGTATAGAATAGGTACGACCACAGCCAGACTCTTCAGCACAAATAAATCTCACAAAAATGTCTTTCATACTACACTTTCCCCACGATCAAAATATTTATAAATCAAACCTAAATAAATTATAAATATTTATTTTGGGGGTAATCGTTCTCAGATTCTGGTTCAGTTTCAGTGGTGGTGCTGCTAAGACTCAAAGTAGGTTTTCACAGCCTCTGATACCGACCAACTACAAGGACATAATCACTGCCTCTAATACCGACCAAGGACATAATCACTGCCTCTAATACCGACCAACTACAAGGACATAATCACTGCCTCTAATACCGACCAAGGACATAATCACTGCCTCTAATACCGACCAACTACAAGGACATAATCACTGCCTCTAATACCGACCAAATACAAGGACATAATCACTGCCTCTAATACCGACCAAGGACATAATCACTGCCTCTAATACTGACCAACTACAAGGACATAGTCACTGCCTCTAATACCGACCAAGGACATAATCACTGCCTCTAATACCGACCAAGGACATAATCACTGCCTCTAATACCGACCAAGGACATAGTCACTGCCTCTAATACCGACCAACTACAAGGACATAATCAATGCCTCTAATACCGACCAACTACAAGGACATAATCACTGCCTCTAATACCGACCAAGGACATAATCACTGCCTCTAATACCGACCAACTACAAGGACATAATCACTGCCTCTAATACCGACCAAGGACATAATCACTGCCTCTAATACCGACCAACTACAAGGACATAATCACTGCCTCTAATACCGACCAACTACAAGGACATAATCACTGCCTCTAATACCGACCAAGGACATAATCACTGCCTCTAATACCGACCAAGGACATAATCACTGCCTCTAATACCGACCAACTACAAGGACATAATCACTGCCTCTAATACAGAACCAACTACAAGGACATAATCACTGCCTCTAA
This sequence comes from Oncorhynchus clarkii lewisi, assembly GCF_045791955.1. Classification (NCBI taxonomy): domain Eukaryota; kingdom Metazoa; phylum Chordata; class Actinopteri; order Salmoniformes; family Salmonidae; genus Oncorhynchus; species Oncorhynchus clarkii. The sequence continues at coordinate 3,399,164 of NC_092149.1, read as the reverse complement.
TACCGACCAACTACAAGGACATAATCACTGCCTCTAATACCGACCAACTACAAGGACATAATCACTGCCTCTAATACCGACCAAGGACATAATCACTGCCTCTAATACCGACCAACTACAAGGACATAATCACTGCCTCTAATACCGACCAACTACAAGGACATAATCACTGCCTCTAATACCGACCAACTACAAGGACATAATCACTGCCTCTAATACCGACCAAGGACATAATCACTGCCTCTAATACCGACCAAGGACATAGTCACTGCCTCTAATACTGACCAACTAAAAGGGCATAATCACTGCCTCTAATACCGACCAACTACAAGGACATAATCACTGCCTCTAATACCGACCAAGGACATAGTCACTGCCTCTAATACTGACCAACTACAAGGGCATAATCACTGCCTCTAATACCGACCAACTACAAGGACATAATCACTGCCTCTAATACCGACCAAGGACATAATCACTGCCTCTAATACCGACCAAGGACATAATCACTGCCTCTAATACCGACCAAGGACATAATCACTGCCTCTAATACCGACCAAGGACATAATCACTGCCTCTAATACCGACCAACTACAAGGACATAGTCACTGCCTCTAATACCGACCACGGACATAATCCCTGCCTCTAATACCGACCAACTACAACATAATCACTGCCTCTAATACCGACCAACTACAAGGACATAATCACTGCCTCTAATACTGACCAAGGACATAATCACTACCTCTAATACCGACCAACTACAAGGACATAATCACTACCTCTAATACCGACCAAGGACATAATCACTGCCTCTAATACCGACCAAGGACATAATCACTGCCTCTAATACCGACCAAGGACATAATCACTGCCTCTAATACCGACCAAGGACATAATCACTGCCTCTAATACCGACCAACTACAAGGACATAGTCACTGCCTCTAATACCGACCACGGACATAATCCCTGCCTCTAATACCGACCAACTACAACATAATCACTGCCTCTAATACCGACCAACTACAAGGACATAATCACTGCCTCTAATACTGACCAAGGACATAATCACTACCTCTAATACCGACCAACTACAAGGACATAATCACTACCTCTAATACCGACCAAGGACATAATCACTGCCTCTAATACCGACCAAGGACATAATCACTGCCTCTAATACCGACCAAGGACATAATCACTACCTCTAATACCAACCAAGGACATAGTCACTGCCTCTAATACCGACCAACTACAAGGGCATAATCACTGCCTCTAATACCGACCAACTACAAGGACATAATCACTGCCTCTAATACCGACCAACTACAAGGACATAATCACTGCCTCTAATACCGACCAACTACAAGGACATAATCACTGCCTCTAATACCGACCAACTACAAGGACATAGTCACTGCCTCTAATACCGACCAAGGACATAATCACTGCCTCTAATACCGACCAAATACAAGGACATAATCACTGCCTCTAATACCGACCAAGGACATAATCACTGCCTCTAATACCGACCAAGGACATAATCACTGCCTCTAATACCGACCAAGGACATAATCACTACCTCTAATACCGACCAAGGACATAATCACTACCTCTAATACCGACCAACTACAAGGACATAATCACTACCTCTAATACCGACCAAGGACATAATCACTGCCTCTAATACCGACCAAGGACATAATCACTGCCTCTAATACCGACCAAGGACATAATCACTACCTCTAATACCAACCAAGGACATAGTCACTGCCTCTAATACCGACCAACTACAAGGGCATAATCACTGCCTCTAATACCGACCAACTACAAGGACATAATCACTGCCTCTAATACCGACCAACTACAAGGACATAATCACTGCCTCTAATACCGACCAACTACAAGGACATAATCACTGCCTCTAATACCGACCAACTACAAGGACATAGTCACTGCCTCTAATACCGACCAAGGACATAATCACTGCCTCTAATACCGACCAACTACAAGGACATAATCACTGCCTCTAATACCGACCAACTACAAGGACATAATCACTGCCTCTAATACCGACCAAGGACATAATCACTGCCTCTAATACCGACCAAGGACATAGTCACTGCCTCTAATACTGACCAACTAAAAGGGCATAATCACTGCCTCTAATACCGACCAACTACAAGGACATAATCACTGCCTCTAATACCGACCAACTACAAGGACATAGTCACTGCCTCTAATACCGACCAACTACAAGGACATAATCACTACCTCTAATACCGACCAAGGACATAATCACTACCTCTAATACCGACCAAGGACATAATCACTGCCTCTAATACCGACCAACTACAAGGGCATAATCACTGCCTCTAATACCGACCAACTACAAGGACATAATCACTGCCTCTAATACCGACCAACTACAAGGACATAATCACTGCCTCTAATACTGACCAACAACAAGGACATAGTCACTGCCTCTAATACCGACCAAGGACATAATCACTACCTCTAATACCGACCAAGGACATAATCACTGCCTCTAATACCGACCAAGGACATAATCACTGCCTCTAATACCGACCAACTACAAGGACATAATCACTGCCTCTAATACAGAACCAACTACAAGGACATAATCACTGCCTCTAATACCGACCAAGGACATAGTCACTGCCTCTAATACCGACCAACTACAAGGACATAATCAATGCCTCTAATACCGACCAACTACAAGGACATAATCACTGCCTCTAATACCGACCAAGGACATAATCACTGCCTCTAATACCGACCAACTACAAGGACATAATCACTGCCTCTAATACCGACCAAGGACATAATCACTGCCTCTAATACCGACCAACTACAAGGACATAATCACTGCCTCTAATACCGACCAACTACAAGGACATAATCACTGCCTCTAATACCGACCAAGGACATAATCACTGCCTCTAATACCGACCAAGGACATAATCACTGCCTCTAATACCGACCAAGGACATAATCACTGCCTCTAATACCGACCAACTACAAGGACATAATCACTGCCTCTAATACAGAACCAACTACAAGGACATAATCACTGCCTCTAATACCGACCAACTACAAGGACATAATCACTGCCTCTAATACCGACCAACTACAAGGACATAATCACTGCCTCTAATACCGACCAAGGACATAATCACTGCCTCTAATACCGACCAACTACAAGGACATAATCACTGCCTCTAATACCGACCAACTACAAGGACATAATCACTGCCTCTAATACCGACCAACTACAAGGACATAATCACTGCCTCTAATACCGACCAAGGACATAATCACTGCCTCTAATACCGACCAAGGACATAGTCACTGCCTCTAATACTGACCAACTAAAAGGGCATAATCACTGCCTCTAATACCGACCAACTACAAGGACATAATCACTGCCTCTAATACCGACCAAGGACATAGTCACTGCCTCTAATACTGACCAACTACAAGGGCATAATCACTGCCTCTAATACCGACCAACTACAAGGACATAATCACTGCCTCTAATACCGACCAAGGACATAATCACTGCCTCTAATACCGACCAAGGACATAATCACTGCCTCTAATACCGACCAAGGACATAATCACTGCCTCTAATACCGACCAAGGACATAATCACTGCCTCTAATACCGACCAACTACAAGGACATAGTCACTGCCTCTAATACCGACCACGGACATAATCCCTGCCTCTAATACCGACCAACTACAACATAATCACTGCCTCTAATACCGACCAACTACAAGGACATAATCACTGCCTCTAATACTGACCAAGGACATAATCACTACCTCTAATACCGACCAACTACAAGGACATAATCACTACCTCTAATACCGACCAAGGACATAATCACTGCCTCTAATACCGACCAAGGACATAATCACTGCCTCTAATACCGACCAAGGACATAATCACTGCCTCTAATACCGACCAAGGACATAATCACTGCCTCTAATACCGACCAACTACAAGGACATAGTCACTGCCTCTAATACCGACCACGGACATAATCCCTGCCTCTAATACCGACCAACTACAACATAATCACTGCCTCTAATACCGACCAACTACAAGGACATAATCACTGCCTCTAATACTGACCAAGGACATAATCACTACCTCTAATACCGACCAACTACAAGGACATAATCACTACCTCTAATACCGACCAAGGACATAATCACTGCCTCTAATACCGACCAAGGACATAATCACTACCTCTAATACCAACCAAGGACATAGTCACTGCCTCTAATACCGACCAACTACAAGGACATAATCACTACCTCTAATACCGACCAAGGACATAATCACTACCTCTAATACCGACCAAGGACATAATCACTGCCTCTAATACCGACCAACTACAAGGGCATAATCACTGCCTCTAATACCGACCAACTACAAGGACATAATCACTGCCTCTAATACCGACCAACTACAAGGACATAATCACTGCCTCTAATACTGACCAACTACAAGGACATAATCACTGCCTCTAATACCGACCAACTACAAGGACATAATCACTGCCTCTAATACCGACCAACTACAAGGACATAGTCACTGCCTCTAATACCGACCAACTACAAGGACATAGTCACTGCCTCTAATACCGACCAAGGACATAATCACTGCCTCTAATACCGACCAAGGACATAATCACTGCCTCTAATACCGACCAAGGACATAATCACTACCTCTAATACCGACCAACTACAAGGACATAATCACTACCTCTAATACCGACCAAGGACATAATCACTGCCTCTAATACCGACCAACTACAAGGACATAATGACTGCCTCTAATACTGACCAACTACAAGGACATAATCACTGCCTCTAATACCGACCAAGGACATAATCACTACCTCTAATACCGACCAAGGACATAATCACTGCCTCTAATACCGACCAAGGACATAATCACTGCCTCTAATACCGACCAACTACAAGGACATAATTCCTTCTTCCTGTCAGACATGCAGCTTGGGCCAGTAGAGAGAGAAGGGGGACTGTCTTGACAACCATGATCTTTGGTTGAGGCTCAAATGGTACCCTCTTTCCCTATGTAGTGCACTACTTTAGACCAGGACCAAATGGAACCCTCTTCCCCTATGTAGTGCACTACTTTAGACCAGGACCAAATGGAACGCTCTTCCCCTATGTAGTGCACTACTTTAGACCAGGACCAAATGGAATCCTCTTCCCCTATGTAGTGCACTACTTTAGACCAGGACCTAATGGAACCCTATTCCCTATGTAGTGCACTACTTTAGACCAGGACCAAATGGAACCCTATTCCCCTATGTAGTGCACTACTTTAGACCAGGACCAAATGGAACCCTCTTTCCCTATGTAGTGCACTAGTTTAGACCAGGACCCAATGGAACCCTCTTCCCCTATGTAGTGCACTAGTTTAGACCAGGACCAAATGGAACCCTATTCCCCTATGTAGTGCACTACTATAGACCAGGACCAAATGGAACCCTATTCCCCTATGTAGTGCACTACTTTAGACCAGGACCAATGGAACCCTCTTCCCCTATGTAGTGCACTACTTTAGACCAGGACCAAATGGAACGCTCTTCCCTATATAGTGCACTACTTTAGACCAGGACCAAATGGAACCCTCTTCCCCTATGTAGTGCACTACTTTAGACCAGGACCAAATGGAACCCTCTTCCCCTATGTAGTGCACTACTTTAGACCAAGGCTCTGATTAAAAGTACAGCACTATGTAGGGAACAGGGTGCCATTTGGAAGGCACAGTTCATGTAATAAGTGAGCCCAGTAAAATGTCACTACTGACTAACAATACACAGCTTTCAACTGCAGTTTTAGTCACTTGCCAAAGACATTTTACGGTTCAATAGTAAAAATACCAGTGTTAGAATTAGGCCTAACCAGCAACACTATAATCCCAGACGTTCTCTGAATATTTCTGGTCACTGGCGATCAGTCCTCGTTCTGAAAAGTACATTTGCAGAGCAGTGAGAGCAATTGTGTCGGCTTGAAGTTGTACAACCGAACTCACAAAAGACAGACACTTTCATTTTTAAAACGACCGTTTACTACTAAAACTACTGATCTCTCTGCCTGATGCTAAGAAATAAACCCAGACACATTTACAGAGACATTAAAAAACTACTGATCTCTCTGCCTGATGCTAAGACCTGGTTGAAATATACCCAGACACATGTACAGAGACATTAAAAAACTACTGATCTCTCTGCCTGATGCTAAGACCTGACTGGTTGAAATAAACCCAGCCACATGTACAGAGACATTAAAAAACTACTGATCTCTCTGCCTGATGCTAAGACCTGACTGGTTGAAATAAACCCAGCCACATGTACAGAGACATTAAAAAACTACTGATCTCTCTGCCTGATGCTAAGACCTGGTTGAAATAAACCCAGCCACATGTACAGAGACATTAAAAAACTACTGATCTCTCTGCCTGATGCTAAGACCTGGTTGAAATATACCCAGACACATGTACAGAGACATTAAAACACTACTGATCTCTCTGCCTGATGCTAAGAAATAAACCCAGACACATTTACAGAGACATTAAAAAACTACTGATCTCTCTGCCTGATGCTAAGACCTGGCTGAAATAAACCCAGACACATGTGCAGAGTGTTTCCTTCTGACAGGGTGAATAACACGGGAGGACACGGTCATCCTCCAGTTCCCCAATGTGCTCGTCATTGAAGGGCTCCTTTAAAGCAGCGACCAACGCCACTTTCATTCCCCCCCAACAGCTTCTAGAAAACCTGACGAGAATATAACAAAGCAACTGTACAGAGACCATGACGTCACTAAGCCCTGCTGGGAGTTAGTTGACATCACTCAGCCCTGCTCTAAAAACAGCCTGGGAGTTAGTTGACATCACTCAGCCCTGCTCTAAAAACAGCCTGGGAGTTAGTTGACATCACTCAGCCCTGCTCTAAAAACAGCCTGGGAGTTAGTTGACATCACTCGGCCCTGCTCTAAAAACAGCCAGGGAGTTAGTTGACATCACTCAGCCTGTGAGTTAGTTGACATCACTCGGCCCTGCTCTAAAAACAGCCTGGGAGTTAGTTGACATCACTCAGCCTGGGAGTTAGTTGACATCACTCGGCCCTGCTCTAAAAACAGTCAGGGAGTTAGTTGACATCACTCGGCCCTGCTCTAAAAACAGCCTGGGAGTTAGTTGACATCACTCAGCCCTGCTCTAAAAACAGCCAGGGAGTTAGTTGACATCACTCGGCCCTGCTCTAAAAACAGCCTGGGAGTTAGTTGACATCACTCAGCCCTGCTCTAAAAACAGCCTGGGAGTTAGTTGACATCACTCAGCCCTGCTCTAAAAACAGCCTGGGAGTTAGTTGACATCACTCGGCCCTGCTCTAAAAACAGCCTGGGAGTTAGTTGACATCACTCAGCCCTGCTCTAAAAACAGCCTGGGAGTTAGTTGACATCACTCAGCCCTGCTCTAAAAACAGCCTGGGAGTTAGTTGACATCACTCGGCCCTGCTCTAAAAACAGCCTGGGAGTTAGTTGACATCACTCAGCCCTGCTCTAAAAACAGCCTGGGAGTTAGTTGACATCACTCAGCCCTGCTCTAAAAACAGCCTGGGAGTTAGTTGACATCACTCAGCCCTGCTCTAAAAACAACCTGAGAGTTAGTTGACATCACTCAGCCCTGCTGGGAGTTAGTTGACATCACTCAGCCCTGCTCTAAAAACTGCCTGGGAGTTAGTTGACATCACTCAGCCCTGCTCTAAAAACAGCCTGGGAGTTAGTTGACATCATTCAGCCCTGCTCTAAAAACAGCCTGGGAGTTAGTTGACATCACTCAGCCTGGGAGTTAGTTGACATCACTCAGCCCTGCTCTAAAAACAGCCTGGGTGTTAGTTGACATCACTCAGCCCTGCTCTAAAAACAGCCTGGGAGTTAGTTGACATCATTCAGCCCTGCTCTAAAAACAACCTGAGAGTTAGTTGACATCACTCAGCCCTGCTCTAAAAACAGCCTGGGAGTTAGTTGACATCACTCAGCCCTGCTCTAAAAACAGCCTGGGAGTTAGTTGACATCATTCAGCCCTGCTCTAAAAACAACCAGGGAGTTAGTTGACATCGCTCAGCCCTGCTCTAAAAACAACCAGGGAGTTAGTTGACATCACTCAGCCCTGCTCTAAAAACAACCAGGGAGTTAGTTGACATCGCTCAGCCCTGCTGGGAGTTAGTTGACATCACTCAGCCCTACTGAGAGTTAGTTACTTTTAACGGTACCAACAGGCTGTGATTCCAGTCAGCTTTAATCTGCCCCTCTGAGGCACCGTGGTTAAATCGGCTCTACGGACGCTCAGTAGACATGCAAACCAATTGGAGACGCAGACCTTAGAATTGGAGACGCAAGACGAAGAAACAATGTGTCAAAATGAGTCCAAATGAGCACCCTGACTGAGACCCTAAGCCAACCTGTCTGAGACCCTAAGCCAACCTGTCTGAGACCCTAAACCAACCTGTCTGAGACCCTAAGCCAACCTGACTGAGACCCTAAGCCAACCTGTCTGAGACCCTAAGCCAACCTGACTGAGACCCTAAGCCAACCTGTCTGAGACCCTAAGCCAACCTGTCTGAGACCCTAAGCCAACCTGACTGAGACCCTAAGCCAACCTGACTGAGACCCTAAACCAACCTGACTGAGACCCTAAGCCAACCTGTCTGAGACCCTAAGCCAACCTGTCTGAGACCCTAAACCAACCTGACTGAGACCCTAAGCCAACCTGTCTGAGACCCTAAACCAACCTGACTGAGACCCTAAACCAACCTGTCTGAGACCCTAAACCAACCTGTCTGAGACCCTAAACCAACCTGTCTGAGACCCTAAACCAACCTGTCTGAGACCCTAAACCAACCTGTCTGAGACCCTAAGCCAACCTGTCTGAGACCCTAAACCAACCTGTCTGAGACCCTAAGCCAACCTGACTGAGACCCTAAGCCAACCTGTCTGAGACCCTAAGCCAACCTGACTGAGACCCTAAGCCAACCTGTCTGAGACCCTAAGCCAACCTGTCTGAGACCCTAAGCCAACCTGACTGAGACCCTAAGCCAACCTGACTGAGACCCTAAACCAACCTGACTGAGACCCTAAGCCAACCTGTCTGAGACCCTAAGCCAACCTGTCTGAGACCCTAAACCAACCTGACTGAGACCCTAAGCCAACCTGTCTGAGACCCTAAACCAACCTGACTGAGACCCTAAACCAACCTGTCTGAGACCCTAAACCAACCTGTCTGAGACCCTAAACCAACCTGTCTGAGACCCTAAACCAACCTGTCTGAGACCCTAAACCAACCTGTCTGAGACCCTAAACCAACCTGTCTGAGACCCTAAGCCAACCTGTCTGAGACCCTAAACCAACCTGTCTGAGACCCTAAGCCAACCTGTCTGAGACCCTAAACCAACCTGTCTGAGACCCTAAACCAACCTGACTGAGACCCTAAGCCAACCTGACTGAGACCCTAAGCCAACCTGTCTGAGACCCTAAGCCAACCTGACTGAGACCCTAAGCCAACCTGACTGAGACCCTAAGCCAACCTGTCTGAGACCCTAAGCCAACCTGACTGAGACCCTAAGCCAACCTGACTGAGACCCTAAGCCAACCTGTCTGAGACCCTAAGCCAACCTGACTGAGACCCTAAGCCAACCTGACTGAGACCCTAAGCCAACCTGTCTGAGACCCTAAGCCAACCTGACTGAGACCCTAAGCCAACCTGACTGAGACCCTAAGCCAACCTGTCTGAGACCCTAAGCCAACCTGTCTGAGACCCTAAGCCAACCTGTCTGAGACCCTAAGCCAACCTGTCTGAGGCCCTAAGCCAACCTGTCTGAGACCCTAAGCCAACCTGTCTGAGACCCTAAGCCAACCTGTCTGAGACCCTAAGCCAACCTGTCTGAGACCCTAAGCCAACCTGTCTGAGACCCTAAGCCAACCTGTCTGAGACCCTAAGCCAACCTGTCTGAGACCCTAAGCCAACCTGTCTCTGAGACCCTAAGCCAACCTGTCTGAGACCCTAAACCAACCTGTCTGAGACCCTAAGCCAACCTGTCTGAGACCCTAAGCCAACCTGTCTGAGACCCTAAGCCAACCTGTCTGAGACCCTAAGCCAACCTGTCTGAGGCCCTAAGCCAACCTGTCTGAGACCCTAAGCCAACCTGTCTGAGACCCTAAGCCAACCTGTCTGAGACCCTAAGCCAACCTGTCTGAGACCCTAAGCCAACCTGTCTGAGGCCCTAAGCCAACCTGTCTTAGACCCTAAGCCAACCTGTCTGAGACCCTAAGCCAACCTGTCTGAGACCCTAAGCCAACCTGTCTGAGACCCTAAGCCAACCTGTCTGAGACCCTAAGCCAACCTGTCTGAGACCCTAAGCCAACCTGTCTGAGACCCTAAGCCAACCTGTCTGAGACCCTAAGCCAACCTGTCTGAGACCCTAAGCCAACCTGTCTGAGACCCTAAGCCAACCTGTCTGAGACCCTAAGCCAACCTGTCTGAGACCCTAAGCCAACACGAAGAAAGAGGTGAACTGAGCCATGGGGCTGTTGGACTGCTGAGGGGACAGAGTGGGTTCTGGGTAGAGGAGTCTAGAATGTGCTGAGGGGACAGAGTGGGTTCTGGGTAGAGGAGTCTAGAATGTGGTGAACTGAGCCATGGGGCTGTTGGACTGCTGAGGGGACAGAGGGGGTTCTGGGTAGAGGAGTCTAGAATGTGCTGAGGGGACAGAGTGGGTTCTGGGTAGAGGAGTCTAGAATGTGGTGAACTGAGCCATGGGGCTGTTGGACTGCTGCGGAGACAGATGGGGGTTCTGGGTAAAGGAGTCTAGAATGTGGTGAACTGAGTCATGGGCTGTTTGGACTGCTGCGGAGACAGAGAGGGTTCTGGGTAGAGGAGTCTAGAAGGGACTGAGGAGACAGAGGGGGTTCTGGGTAGAGGTGTCTAGAATGTGATGAACTGAGTCATGGTCCTGTTGGACTGCTGAGGAGACAGAGGGGGTTCTGGGTAGAGGAGTCTAGAAAGGAAGTTGGATCGGGAAGAAACCAACAACACGTTTTAAACCAAGTCTATTCCTGTGGAACGTTATATGACAGAGATTCTAACTTGGGTCATGTAAAAACCTCTCCCCTTAAGATATCGAGGAAGGCTTGAACTTCTTTCAGTGATACAGCAAGACTGTAAGGTCTCAGAAATACACACCAGCTTCGGAATGCCATGACAGAATGCACTAAATTTGAGTACTGCACTTGTCTGTAGTGCACCGATCATCAGTGGGCTCCTGTATGATTCTAAATTGGAGTACTGTACTTGTCTGTAGTGCACTGATCATCAGTGGGCTCCTGTATGAATCTAAATTGGAGTACTGCACTTGTCTGCAGTGCACCGATCACCAGTGGGCTCCTGTATGAATCTAAATTGGAGTACTGCACTTGTCTGCAGTGCACCGATCATCAGTGTGCTCCTGTATAAACGTCAAACCCAGCGGTACTAACCTGCGCTCCGTCCTTCAGTTTGAGGATGCACTCCATTGTGTTAATGGTGATGACCACGGCCTCGGAGCCCAGTTTGGTCCAGGGTACGTGGATACGCAACTCATGGATGTGACCGCTCAGGAAGGTAAAGGGCAGTTTCAGCTCCTAGAAACAGGGAATACAATTAAATAAACATTGGCTCAGTGGGTTGGAGCCTGGGTCTGGAAATGCTTTGGGATGTGGGGTCAAGACATGAGGGTACGATCTCTACAGGAGATCACCTGTGGACAACTGACCAGATATGAGGGTACGATCTCTACAGGAGATCATCTGTGGACAACTGACCAGACATGAGGGTACGATCTCTACAGGAGATCATCTGTGGACAACTGACCAGACATGAGGGTACGATCTCTAGAGGAGATCATCTGTGGACAACTGACCAGACATGAGGGTACGATCTCTACGGGAGATCATCTGTGGACAACTGACCAGACATGAGGGTAGGATCTCTACAGGAGATCATCTGTGGACAACTGACCAGACATGAGGGTACGATCTCTACAGGAGATCATCTGTGGACAACTGACCAGACATGAGGGTACGATCTCTACAGGAGATCATCTGTGGACAACTGACCAGACATGAGGGTACGATCTCTACAGGAGATCATCTGTGGACAACTGACCAGACATGAGGGTACGATCTCTAGAGGAGATCATCTGTGGACAACTGACCAGACATGAGGGTACGATCTCTACGGTATATAATCTCTGGACAACTGACCAGACATGAGGGTACGATCTCTAGAGGAGATCATCTGTGGACAACTGACCAGACATGAGGGTACGATCTCCTCTAACTTCTGAACAAGAAGAAGTCAACAGGAAACCTTCTGTATATAAATTGGATTGGGGACCATATTCAGACCTTTAGGCCCTGATTTCATTCTGGGTTTTATATTTTTATTTAACTTTTTAGGCATGTCAGTTAAGAAAAATATATTATTTACAATGACAGCCTAACAGGGAACAGTGGGTTAACTGCCTTGTTCGGGGACAGAACAACAGATTTTTACCTTGTCAGCTCAGGGATTCGATCCAGCAACGTTTCGGTTACTGGCCCAACGCTCTAACCAATAGGCTACCTGCCTCCTCCCCTCTAACCACTAGGCTACCTGCCTCCCCCTTCTCACCACTAGGCTACCTAACCCCCCTTCTAACCACTAGGCTACCTGCCCCCCCCCCCCCTCTCTAACCACTAGGCTACCTGTCCTCCCCCTCTAAACACTAGGCTACCTGCCTCCCCCCTCTAACCACTAGGCAACCTGCCCCCCCCCCTCTTACCACTAGGCTACCTGCCTCCCCCCCTCTAACCACTAGGCTACCTGCCTCCCCCCCTCTAACCACTAGGCTACCTGCCTCCCCCCCCTCTAACCACTAGGCTACCTGCCTCCCCCCCTCTAACCACTAGGCTACCTGCCTCCCCCCCTCTAACCACTAGGCTACCTGCCTCCCCCCCTCTAACCACTAGACTACCTGCCTCCCCCCTCTCTAACCACTAGACTACCTGCCTCCCCCCTCTCTAACCACTAGGCTACCTGCCTCCCCCCCTCTCTAACCACTAGGCTACCTGCCTCCCCCCCTCTAACCACTAGGCTACCTGCCTCCCCCCCTCTAACCACTAGGCTACCTGCCTCCCCCCCTCTAACCACTAGGCTACCTGCCTCCCCCCTCCCCATCTAACCACTAGACTACCTGCCTCCCCCCTCCCCATCTAACCACTAGGCTACCTGCCTCCCCCCCTCTAACCACTAGGCTACCTGCCTCCCCCCCTCTAACCACTAGGCTACCTGCCTCCCCCCCTCTAACCACTAGGCTACCTGCCTCCCCCCCTCTAACCACTAGGCTACCTGCCTCCCCCCCTCTAACCACTAGGCTACCTGCCTCCCCCCCTCTAACCACTAGGCTACCTGCCTCCCCCCCTCTAACCACTAGGCTACCTGCCTCCCCCCCTCTAACCACTAGGCTACCTGCCTCCCCCCCTCTAACCACTAGGCTACCTGCCTCCCCCCCTCTAACCACTAGGCTACCTGCCTCCCCCCCTCTAACCACTAGGCTACCTGCCTCCCCCCCTCTAACCACTAGGCTACCTGCCTCCCCCCCTCTAACCACTAGGCTACCTGCCTCCCCCCCTCTAACCACTAGGCTACCTGCCTCCCCCCCTCTAACCACTAGGCTACCTGCCTCCCCCCCTCTAACCACTAGGCTATCTGCCTCCCCCCCCTCTAACCACTAGGCTACCTGCCTCCCCCCCTCTAACCACTAGGCTACCTGCCTCCCCCCCTCTAACCACTAGGCTACCTGCCTCCCCCCCTCTAACCACTAGGCTACCTGCCTCCCCCCCTCTAACCACTAGGCTACCTGCCTCCCCCCCTCTAACCACTAGGCTACCTGCCTCCCCCCTCCCCCTCTAACCACTAGGCTACCTGCCTCCCCCCCTCTAACCACTAGGCTACCTGCCTCCCCCCCCTCTAACCACTAGGCTACCTGCCTCCCCCCCCTCTAACCACTAGGCTACCTGCCTCCCCCCCTCTAACCACTAGGCTACCTGCCTCCCCCCCTCTAACCACTAGACTACCTGCCCCTCCCCCTCTAACCACTAGGGTACCTGCCCCCCCTCCCCCCTCTAACCACTAGGCTACCTGCCTCCCCCCCTCTAACCACTAGGCTACCTGCCTCACTCCCCCCCACCCCCCCTTCTCTAACAACTAGGTTACCTGCCCCCCCCCCCTTCTCTAACCACTAGGCTACCTGCCCCCCCCCTTCTCTAACCACTAGGTTACCTGCCCCCCCCTAACCACTAGGCTACCTGCCCCCCACCCCCCCTTCTCTAACCACTAGGTTACCTGCCCCCCCTCTCTAACCACTAGGCTACCTGCCCCCCACCCCCCCCCTTCTCTAACCACTAGGTTACCTGCCCCCCCCTCTCTAACCACTAGGCTACCTGCCCCCCCCCCCCCCCCCCTTCTCTAACCACTAGGCTACCTGCCCCCCCCCTTCTCTAACCACTAGGTTACCTGCCCCCCCCCAACCACTAGGCTACCTGCCCCCCACCCCCCCTTCTCTAACCACTAGGTTACCTGCCCCCCCCTCTCTAACCACTAGGTTACCTGCCCCCCCCCCCTCTCTAACCACTAGGCTACCAGAAGTGATCGCTAAAATCCACATTGAGTTACAGCTGCGTCATCAATCACTGGACACAGACTGTTTGACATCAGCACTGGTGGGATCCCCGTCCCTGTCCCTGGGTGTCACTATTGAGCAGGAACAGACAGACAGGTGGCAGGGTGACACACGTCTAGCCACCGGACGATGGAACAAGTGACCTCTTGTGGGAAAAGAGCAGACTCCAATAGAGACTGACATGACCTCCATTCATAGTTACCTCAGCAAAAGAGCAGACTCCAATAGAGACTGACCTGAACTCCATTCATAAAGTTACCTCAGCAAAAGAGCAGATACAAAGTCAATAGCATTACTAAGAGTTATTCCTGGACATTGAAGTGTTAATACCGGGTTATTACAGGGGCATTACAGGGGTATTACCGTGTTATTACAGTGTTATTACCGTGTTATTACAGGGGTATTACCGTGTTATTACCGTGTTATTACAGGGGTATTACCGTGTTATTACAGGGGTATTACATGGGTATTAGTGTTAATACCGTGTTATTACAGTGTTAATACCAGGTTATTACCGTGTTATTATCGTGTTAATACTGTGCTAATACCGTGTTAATACCAGGTTAATACCAGGTTATTACCGTGTTATTACTTTGTTAATACCAGGTTATTACAGTGTTAATACCGTGTTAATACCGTGTTAATACCAGGTTAATACCAGGTTATTATTGTGTTATTACTGTGTTAATACCAGGTTATTACAGTGTTAATACGCTTTATTCCAGTTTAATTCCAGGATGAATCCATACCTGCTCCAGGACATCCAGCTTCAGCTCCAGCTTGCTCAGTACTACGTCTCCTCCCCATAGCGACAGCTGCAGGTCAGAGGGCTTCAGGTTCTTGATGTATTTGTTCACGTAGGTCATCAACAGGGGCGTGACATAGGACTCCAACATCCTGCCTCTGTCCTGGACCACAAACACAATAGGGAAGAAAGGAGAGGAGTCATTCCAAGTCACAACACATAGTTAAACTTTTTTTTTTAAAGGTTGAATAAAGCAAGTTGAGCTAGCCAAATAACATATCTGGTAACCGAGGGCTATCCTTAGCTAGCCAAATGACATATCTGGTAACCGAGGGCTATCCTTAGCTAGCCAAATAACATACCTGGTAACCGAGGGCTATCCTTAGCTAGCCAAATAACATATCAGGTAACCGAGGGCGATCCTTAGCTAGCCAAATAACATATCTGGTAACCGAGGGCTATCCTTAGCTGGCCAAATAACATATCTGGTAACCGAGGGCTATCCTTAGCTAGCCAAATAACATACCTGGTAACCGAGGGCTATCCTTAGCTAGCCAAATAACATATCTGGTAACCGAGGGCTATCCTTAGCTGGCCAAATAACATACCTGGTAACCGAGGGCTATCCTTAGCTAGCCAAATAACATATCAGGTAACCGAGGGCGATCCTTAGCTAGCCAAATAACATACCTGGTAACCGAGGGCGATCCTTAGCTAGCCAAATAACATATCTGGTAACCGAGGGCGATCCTTAGCTAGCCAAATAACATATCTGGTAACCGAGGGCTATCCTTAGCTAGCCAAATAACATATCTGGTAACCGAGGGCTATCCTTAGCTAGCCAAATAACATACCTGGTAACCGAGGGCTATTCTTAGCTGGCCAAATAACATACCTGGTAACCGAGGGCTATCCTTAGCTAGCCAAATAACATACCTGGTAACCGAGGGCTATCCTTAGCTAGCCAAATAACATACCTGGTAACCGAGGGCTATCCTTAGCTGGCCAAATAACATACCTGGTAACCGAGGGCTATCCTTAGCTGGCCAAATAACATATCTGGTAACCGAGGGCTATCCTTAGCTGGCCAAATAACATACCTGGTAACCGAGGGCTATCCTTAGCTAGCCAAATAACATACCTGGTAACCGAGGGCTATCCTTAGCTGGCCAAATAACATATCTGGTAACCGAGGGCTATCCTTAGCTGGCCAAATAACATACCTGGTAACCGAGGGCTATCCTTAGCTGGCCAAATAACATACCTGGTAACCGAGGGCTATCCTTAGCTGGCCAAATAACATATCTGGTAACCGAGGGCTATCCTTAGCTAGCCAAATAACATACCTGGTAACCGAGGGATATCCTTAGCTGGCCAAATAACATATCTGGTAACCGAGGGCTATCCTTAGCTGGCCAAATAACATATCTGGTAACCGAGGGCTATCCTTAGCTGGCCAAATAACATATCTGGTAACCGAGGGCTATCCTTAGCCAGCCAAATAACATATCTGGTAACCGAGGGGTATCCTTAGCTGGCCAAATAACATATCTGGTAACCGAGGGCTATCCTTAGCTAGCCAAATAACAAACCTGGTAACCGAGGGCTATCCTTAGCTGGCCAAATAACATATCTGGTAACCGAGGGCGATCCTTAGCTAGCCAAATAACATATCTGGTAACCGAGGGCGATCCTTAGCTAGCCTAATAACATATCTGGTAACCGAGGGCTATCCTTAGCTAGCTTAATAACGTATCTGGTAACCGAGGGCGATCCTTAGCTAGCCAAATAACATATCTGGTAACCGAGGGCTATCCTTAGCCAGCCAAATAACATATCTGGTAACCGAGGGCGATCCTTAGCTAGCCAAATAACATATCTGGTAACCGAGGGCTATCCTTAGCTAGCCATGCCTACAGCCCTTCAAAAAGCCCTCCAGTCAAACTAACTGCCCTAGCTAGAGATGCAGGACTGTAGAGAACTGGTAGAACCAGTCACATGGTAGTGTGTGTTATAGATCCTCCTTTATCTGACAACATTAAAGTTACAGCGAACCACCTCACACAACATCATGTGGTTTTGCCTTTTCATGTATCCAAATCTATGTGACTTGAGTGTGGATGATTTGCTAGATTGCATTGCTTACGTAGTGAGACTGTAGAGTTTATCAATGTTGTTATTCGTTAATCACCGAGTATTTATTCCTCGTGTCACTATTTTTGTATTTGTCATCTTTAACTCTGCATTGTTGGAAAAGGGACCCGTAACTATTTCATGGTTAGTTTTACACCTGTTGTTTACGAAGCATGAGACAAATACAATTTGACGTGAACTGTGACAGCTCACTAGAGCCTGGCAGCTAGCTAGATAGTGTAGCCATTGAGAATGATAGAGGCCTCTAGTGGCCAAAGGGCCATTTAAGCACGGGCAGCACCATGAAGGGCTTCCACCATACTTCCGCCATTTTAAAGTAGTCAACTGGGTGGGGATTCCTATGAGCTGTAGCCTCAATAGCGCTACCGATGCTGCCGTCACTGACGCTACAGCGGGCACAGATTTTTTTTTAATAGATGATTCCTCTATCAATTAAATTAGCTTAATTGGCATGACGTAACAATGTACATATTACCAACGCTTATTTTGCATATTTACAATTGTCAACGGTACAACAGTAACAACAATAACCAAGTGTCAAAATAGCCATACATTCAACAATAACAATAAGCATACAGTAGAGGACATGTGCAGGTTGATTGGTCTGTCTATCTCTATGGGTGTATCTGATGTGTACTGACGCTTTCATCTGGATTAAATCCAATGTATGTTTGATCTGGAATGTGGTCGGAGGCGCAATATGGATGATGAGACGCATGTTGCTGAGCCTCTGGAGGCATGAAGAGGCCACCACCTCGCCAGGCACCTCGTAACAACGAGGAGGGCTCCGTATAGTTCCGCATTGACATGATTGGTTGACTGTAGGTGAGGGCGGGAAGTCCATGTATAAACACAAACTCGCTTCCTTCACATCTTCCTTCCACACAGCTGCTCTACGAAGCGCAACAAGTATTAACGCCATGACTTCTGCAGAGACCGTATCACCGTAAATACCGCACGACCAATGCAGACATCGGATTGACCATGAAGCGCCTTTAAAAGGACATCTTAATATTGTTGATTGGGGTCCATACAATGCAACCCAGCTGGCTAGCACAATTAGCATGCAAGTTTCAACAAACTTGTGGGCCTGGCACGTACCATTAGTTATCTACCTAGTTAGCAGCAGTTAATAGGGCTGGTTAGAGTTAGTTCGCTAGCTGATTAGTTATTGGACTATTATAAACAGGTGTCCGTGTTGCATTCTGGTAAAGTGTTGGCTAGCCAAATGACAGTTGTGTTGGATAGCTCCAGTCCTAACCTGAGCCTAGCTAGATATCTAGCCATTTCAGTAGCCAAATAAACGAAGCTTATACGACTGCCGTCTCTACTTACACTCAATTATTTCCCTTACGTGTTTGCTGCAGTTTTCAACGAATCTCTTCGGTAGCACACTAGTTAATTCATCCCGTTAGCTGAAGCAAGGCACATTTTTGTCTCAGGCAAACGTCATCGTCAACTAACACAGAACTTCCGCGTGTTAACTGTTGTCGTCATTTCCTGGTTAGGTATCAAACACCACGCCCCCTCACCCCCGTGATGGGACCAAACCAATACATTTACGCGGTTCCCTTTCCTTGCCTCGTCTCATTCATAAAATATAGTGAATTGTGTTCAGAGCAAAGTGGTGTACATTTATCAAGCGCAATTGAAACACAAAACGATTGCGGTTTGAGGCTACATGATATGCATACAAGTAGCTAGTCAACTTCTTAAATTTAGCTCATGAATGGTTTGATTATAATTCTAGCATGATACAGTAATTAAAATTAAAATAGATTAATAGTAGAAAATGTATGGCTATAATAAAAATGTATCAAATGTTGCACCAGAGTACTTGGAATAGGAATAAACAATGAAAGCTAAATGTGTCGTTCATCATGCCGAAATCTTTAAACGAATGCTTAGTCTTTAGATTCTAGTCTGCAGGTGTCAACTGCTAGTCATTGTCGACATTTTGATTACTTCTCCCAGCAAATTCTGAAATGTCTGATTTCAATACAATAGAATGAATAATAGTAGATCACATAAAGGTCAATACATGTATTATTGTATTACTGATATGTTCATTTTCTCTGGAGATTTTCAAATGTAAGAAAATAATCTGATTTAAACCACATGATTACTGCTTAAGCATTCTGTTGAATTCTGATGTTTATTCCATTTCATATTAAAAACTTCTCCCTTATTTCCAGGTGTAGTTTTACAAATCACACACAACTTATTCCTCTCATGCCCTTTTAATCATGAAATGTAATGACAAATACATAGCCGAATAAATTTAAAAAGGACAATCAGCTGTTTCTACATCCATTTTTGGACTTATAAATTAATGGTATGTACCCATTGATTGTTGAAGAATATAACTTCTAAACATGAGCTTAGTTCCACTGTCACACCCCATCAGAACCCTAAATATACAGTGCCTTCAGAGAGTATTCATACCTCTTGACTTATTCCACATGTTGTTGTGTTACAGCCTGAATTCAAAACGGATTTAAATATATTTTTATTCTCACCCATCTACACACAATACCCCATCATGACAAAGTGGAGAAAAAAGTATTTTTAGAAATGTTTGCAAATGTATTGAAAATGAAATACAGAAATATCTCATGTACATAAGAATTCACACACCCTAAGTCAATACATGTTAGAATCACCTTTGGCAGCGATTACAGCTGTTAGTCTTTCTGGGTAAGTCTCTAAGATTGATTACAGCTGTTAGTCTTTCTGGGTAAGTCTCTAAGATTGATTACAGCTGTTAGTCTTTCTGGGTAAGTCTCTAAGATTGATTACAGCTGTTAGTCTTTCTGGGTAAGTCTCTAAGATTGATTACAGCTGTTAGTCTTTCTGGGTAAATCTCTAAGAGCTTTGAACAACCCATTATTATTATCTGTTAAATTGTTATTGATCGTTGCTAGACACCTGTTTACAAGTCTGGCCATAGATTTTCAAGCAGATTTTTATAAAAACTGTAACTCGTCCAATCAGGAACATTCACTGTCGTTTTGGTAATCACCTCCAGTGTAGAATTATCCTGGTGTTTTAGGTTCTTGTCTGTTGAAAGGTGAATTTATCTCACCATTGTCTGTTGAAAGGTGAATTCATCTCACCATTGTCTGGTGAAAGGTGAATTCATCTCACCATTGTCCTGTTGAAAGGTGAATTCATCTCACCATTGTCTGTTGAAAGTTGAATTCATCTCACCATTGTCTGGTGAAAGGTGAATTCATCTCACCATTGTCTGGTGAAAGGTGAATTCATTTCACCATTGTCTGGTGAAAGGCAAATTCATCTCACCATTGTCCTGTTTAAAGTGAATTCATCTCACCATTGTCTGTTGAAGGTGAATTCATCTCACCATTGTCCTGTTGAAAGTGAATTCATCTCACCATTGTCCTGTTGAAAGTGAATTCATCTCACCATTGTCCTGTTGAAAGTGAATTCATCTCACCATTGTCCTGTTGAAAGTGAATTAATCTCACCATTGTCTGTTGAAGGTGAATTCATCTCACCATTGTCCTGTTGAAAGTGAATTCATCTCACCATTGTCTGTTGAAGGTGAATTCATCTCACCATTGTCTGGTGAAAGTGAATTCATCCCACCGTCGTCTGTTGAAAGATGAATTCATCTCACCATTGTCCTGTTGAAGGTGAATTCATATCACCATTGTCTGGTGAAAATCAGACTGAACCAGGTTTTCATCTAGGATTTTGCCTGCGCTTAAATCAATTTGTTTATTTGTTTTATCCTGACCACCTTCCCAGTCATTAACGATTACAAGCACACCCAAAACACTCAGGCTCCCGAGTGGCACAGCCATCTAAGCCACTGCATCTCAGTGCAAGAGGTGATACCTGTAATTCTTGGTAGTGACTGGGTGTATTGATACACCATCCAAAGTGTAATTAAGAACTTCACCATGCTCAAAGGGATATTCATTGTCTGATTTTTTTGTTTGTTGAATCCAGGCTGAATCACATGTGGCTTTGATTGGGAGTCCCTTCGGGTGGTGAACAATTGGCCCAGCATTGTCCGGGATAGTGCGCCATTGTAAAATAAGAATTTGTTCTTAACTGATTTGCCTAGTTAAATAAATGTTAAATACATATATTTTTATAAATATGCAGCCACCACTATGCAAGAAAATACAGAGAGTGGTACTCTCAATAGTACAATAGTGCAATAGTACAATAATATACAATAGTGTTGTATTGTATTGGATTTGCCCCAAACATAACACTTTCTATTCAGGACAAAAAGTAAATTGCTTTGCCACATTTTCTGCAGTGTTACTTTAGTGCCTTTTGCTGCAAACAGGATGCATGGTTTGGAATATTTGTTATTCTGTACAGACTTCCTTCTTTTCACTCTGTCATTTAGGTTAGTATTGTGGAGTAACTACAATGTTCTGGATCCATCCTCAGTTTTCTCCTGTCACAGCCATTATACTCTGTCATTTAGGTTAGTATTGTAGAGTAACTACAATGTTCTGGATCCATCCTCAGTTTTCTCCTATCACAGCCATTATACTCTGTCATTTAGGTTAATATTGTGGAGTAACTACAATGTTCTGGATCCATCCTCAGTTTTCTCCTATCACAGCCATTATACTCTGTCATTTAGGTTAGTATTGTGGAGTAACTACAATGTTCTGGATCCATCCTCAGTTTTCTCCTATCACAGCCATTATACTCTGTCATTTAGGTTAGTATTGTGGAGTAACTACAATGTTCTGGATCCATCCTCAGTTTTCTCCTATCACAGACATTATACTCTGTCATTTAGGTTAGTATTGTAGAGTAACTACAATGTTCTGGATCCATCCTCAGTTCTCTCCTATCACAGCCATTATACTCTGTCATTTAGGTTAGTATTGTGGAGTAACTACAATGTTCTGGATCCATCCTCAGTTCTCTCCTATCACAGCCATTATACTCTGTCAATTAGGTTAGTATTGTGGAGTAACTACAATGTTGTTGATCCATCCTCAGTTGTCCCCTATCACAGCCATTAAACTCTGTAACTGTTTTAAAGTCACCATTGGCCTCATGGGTGAAATCCCTGAACAGTTTCCTTCCTCTCTGGCTACTGAGTTAGGAAGGACACCTGTATCTTGGTAGTGACTGGGTATATTGATACACCATCCAAAGTGTAATTGAGAACTTCACCATGCTCAAAGGGATATTCAATGTCTGCTTGTTTTTTTTTACCCATCTACCAACGGGTTGCCTTCTTTCCGAGGCATTGGAAAACCTCCCTGGTCTCTGTGGTTGAATCTGTGTTTTGGAAATTCATTGCTCGACTGGTGGGGTACAGCGATGAAGCAGTCACTAATAAAATCATGTTGAACACTATTATTGCACACAGAGTGAGTCCGTGCAACTTATTATGTGACTTGTTAAAACACATTTTTTACTCCTGAACTTATTAAGACTTGTCATAACAAAGTGGTTTAATAGTTATTGACTCAAGACATTTCAGCTTTTCCTTCTTTTTTAAAAATTACTTTTCAAGAATTTCAAAAAGCATAATTCCACTTTGTCATTCTGGGGTATTGTGATGTCATTCTGGGGTATTGTGATGTCATTCTGGGGTATTGTGATGTCATTCTGGGGTATTGTGATGTCATTCTGGGGTATTGTGATGTCATTCTGGGGTATTGTGGGTAGGCCAGTGACAAAAAAATATATACATTTTATCCATTTCAAATTCAGGCTGTAATATAACAACGTGGATAAGGTCAAGGGGTATGAATACTTTCTGAAGGCACTGTAACCTTGTTTTAATCCAATGTTTACTTATTTAATTAAAGAAAGGTTAAATAAAATGTTTTTAAAAAAAAATTGTAAACACAGAAAATGTAAACAAACTATTATAGCCTCTGGTTAAAAAATATCATATGTTGATATCATGGATGGTCTTGGTTCCTTGTATCCACAGTTCTGTCTATGAATTTGAGAGTGGTTCCATGTCTCCTTGCTCATCCCTCAGCTGGTTACCTGAACCAGGGGTGGGGAGGCCGCTTTGTTATTGTTTCTAATACTGATTGCCTCTTTAATGAAAAAAATATATACGTTCCTTTTATGTAACAAAATGCATAACTAACATAGTCCTGTCTAGTTTGTTATTTATTCCAGAATAAAGGTCTCTGGTATCTATTGTTATATTACCATAATAAAAGTCTGGTGCATAATAAACAGGCCTGGTGTCAGCTAGGGTTGTCCAACGCCAGGTCCTGTTGATATATAGAGTCAGGGGTAAGTGAGGCTATTGAGCACTTAGCTGTTATCCTCTCTCAGTGAGATAAGGCTAGTGAGGACACAGCCCTAAACCTGGCCCTAACCCTGGCCCCAACCCTAACCCTGGCCCTAAACCTGGCCCCAACCCTGGCCCTAACCCTGGCCCCAAAAATAACCCTGGCCCTAATATACTGTAACTTTTGACTCTTCAGTTAGACATGTGAGTTCCCATTCTTAGCCCCGATGACGTGTACACTGACTTGGCGTGGGTTTAGTGCTAACATGTGTCCTCGCACTGAAATTATTTAAAGAGAGGATTTTGTTTCAGCCAATAGTCAATGTGGCTGCTCCTTTGAGAGGATTTGTTCCAGCCAATAGTCAATGTAGCTGCTCCTTTGATGTCCAATCACAATATTAGAAACCCTTTGTCACTGCAAATAAAGTCAGGATATGCCCACTGGATTTAAGTGTTTGACTAAAAGCAATCACATTTCTTCAAAACACGAAGGGCTATAATACCAATAGAAATGAATAGCAAATGGACTGGTAAAGAGGTCTGAGAATATGTGAAAATACTGTCCCGTTTGTGAACGCTCCTGTCAACGGGCAGGACATCGGACAGCTCTATATTTGTTCCTTTTAAGATCGACTTTCCTCGAGTTTCACCCTAAATCTTCGGGCTCCCCATGGCGTTTCAGGCTACAGCTTAACCTTCCCAAGAAGGTTATTTTCCCTGTTGGAAATGGGAAAGCTTCGGAGCGGAGTTACATAGAAGGGGTTTTAAATGTGGAGACCGATTAAACGTCAAACTCACTTATACAGCGTTTAGGGGTTTGTTACTCGGGTTAGTTTTAGCACACTTGTTGCCAAGCAGTCGTCATAATATAGCTTTTGATTATGACGTGAGCTTTCAGTGTGTGTGTGTTTTGAATATCGAACTTCTTTTTGAAAGAACAGACACGGATGGTGACATTACGATGTGTTACAGACGTCATTGAGAGCTGTTAGTTGTGTTAAATATTTATTTTGAAAAATATATAGTTAATTGTTGTGTTTTTAATTATTCAAGTGTATTCTTATAGGCCTAATTTTTAAAATCCGAAATGTGTGTTTTGTTATTACATATATTACTAAAATATTGTTTAAAAATAAAAATTGTTTTAAAAAAAAATAACTGTAAGAATATTGTTATATTGTAATGGTATTATTAGTATTATTAAGAGTAAAGCACCGTAGGTCATTTGTTCCATTAATTCTAAATTAAGTTGACAATGACGTGTCCTGTTTTCCTGGTTATCAAAACAAAATGGTTACAGACTATAATCATTTTAAAAAAGGACACTTAGATCAAATAGAAAAATAGTATCACATAATTCTAATTTACATCATTGAAATGTCGATTATTGTTAGCATTTCCTATCAATGAAATGCCTGATATAATATACACACGATTATTACTAGGCCCCGTGGGGCCCAATTATAAAAAGGTAGGCCTGGATTACAGGACCAGTTGTCTTCCATCCGTAGTATGCTTCTGATTATTGTCACGATGGGTTCCATGGTTGTCGCTGTTGCGTTATTGTTTTTATATTGCTCTAAAATACGACTACTTCTGTCAGCTGTTGCACCGCAGTAGAATGGGGCTCAATTCAGTGCACCAATCGAAAGCGGTTGCTTTTTAGGTTATGCATTTCGCTGCACCTGCGATAACATCTGCAAATCTGTGCAGGCCTACGCGACCAATAAACTTTGATTTGAAAATAGGAGGTAGGCCTATCATTTTGACCGAGTTACAACAGTACTTCCGGGTCAAAAGTCAGGCCCTATCTCTTATTATTCAACGATCACGTTGTTCTGAACATATTTTAACAATGAGAGACAGAGAGAGAGCGAGTCAGAGAGAGAGACAGAGAGAGAGAGAGAGAGAGAGAGAGAGAGAGAGAGAGAGAGAGAGAGAGAGAGAGAGAGAGACAGAGAGAGAGAGAGAGAGAGAGAGAGAGACAGAGAGAGAGAGAGAGAGAGAGAGAGACAGAGAGAGAGAGAGAGAGATAACACTATATTTCCTCACGCTTGTTTTAACCGGAGCACTTGGACTTGGAAACAAAAAAATATGTTTTCTAGAAAATTACTAAATCTTTGGAGGCTTTACGCATTTCGTTTCCAAGAGTTGACACGTCTTAGCAATAGCAGCGATGTTCATGTTAATTATTATTTGCGTCTACACTTGATCAAAGATGTTGTCTCTTTACTGATTGGTGGAAAGACATTCAACCATTGTCTTGATCTGGAACAATATGAAAATAGACGATTAAGGAAATCCAAGATTATATCAGGCCGACATACTATAACTGAATACCAGTAGGCGATAGGCGACTAGTAAAACTTAACAATTGTATAGTAGTGTAATAGCAATATCCTAATAATAATAATTGTAATACTTGATCTATAATAATAATAATAACAATAATAATAATAACAATAATAATAATAATACATGTTTTCCAAACAAATGTATTTAATGTTGCATGAAAAATGTGTTGGGAACCGTCATTGTATATAAAAATGTGTTCTTAACGGACTTGCCTAGTTAAATAAAGGTTAAATAAATAAAAACAATTTTAAAAATTAACCTTCTGTGTAATTGTGCGTGTCCTCGTGCCACTGTGGGCCCACTTTGCAGGTTCTTTCATGTATAATAACGATCAGTAGCGATCAGAGGCCATGGTGGAGATAAAGATATCAGATATGACGTGTTGCCCTGCAGCTAATGCTGCTAATTGAACGGCTAATGAGCCTCTGTCAGCTGTCATATAGATAGGATCATATTATAATTAGAATATACTCTATTACTAATCACACCATGACAGTAACACTAACAATAATACCACTCCTGTAATAATACTACTGTAATACTACTACTGTAATACTACTACTGTGATAATACTACTGTAATACTACCACTGTAATACTACTACTGTAATACTACTACTGTAGTAATACTAATGCCATGATAGTGACACCAACAATAATACCACTACTGTAGTAATACTACTGTAAAACATACTACTGTAATAATACTACTGTAGTAATACTACTGTAATAATGTTACTGTAATAATACTATTGGAATAATACTACTGTAATACTACTGTAATACTACTACTGTAGTAATACTACTGTAATACTACTACTGTAATAATACTACTGTAGTAATACTACTGTAGTAATACTACTGTAGTAATACTACTGTAATAACACTACCGTAATAATACTACTGTAGTAATACTACTGTAGTAATACTACTGTGATAATACCACTGTAGTAATACTACTGTAATAATACTACCACCATGATAGTAACACCAATAATAATACTACTGTAGTAATACTACTGTAGTAATACTACTGTGATATTTATGCAATGTTATTTTCTTCACTATAAGTTACTACAATACATTACTAGGAGTTTATAGATGGAGCGCGTGTAGTTACTACAATACATTACTAGGAGTTTATAGATGGAGCGTGTGTAGTTACTACAATACATTACTAGGAGTTTATAGATGGAGCGTGTGTAGTTACTACAATATATTACTAGGAGTTTATAGATGGAGCGCGTGACTCTTTATTTGTTTTATAGTTTATCGTTTATTCGCCCGTTAGTCAGCGCCACACTAAATATATTTTTTTCTGGGTTGTGCACCAGCTCGTGTTTTTTATTCTACTATAAAGCTACATCCTCCCTCCTTTATTTCCAATCAGAAAGCGTGTTAAAATAACAAGTTGTCAGCCTGTGTACACAATGAAGTATGTTTTTGTGTTAAAGACGATAAGGTGGTGGATCTAACCTCTCTTTTCATTCCACCACTTCATGACTAATACGTTTCCCTTTTTACGCAGCAAAGAACAAAATAAAAACAAAATACTTTTTTTTTTTTTTACCAATGGGAATATTTAACTTGCTTTATTTCTAAAATACAATTTAACATACTTTAAACATTAGGGTTGTTTTTTTTTTTAAACAACGTTTTAATTCAAGGACAAACAAAAAAAATATACAAAAAAAGACATGATTTACATGGGCTCCAAAAGTCTTGATATTTACAGGTAGAAGAGGCAGGAAGAGCGGTCTGTCTCTACAGGTAGAAGAGGCAGGAAGAGCGGTCTGTCTATACAGGTAGAAGAGGCAGGAAGAACGGTCTGTCTCTACAGGTAGAAGAGGCAGGAAGAGCGGTCTGTCTCTACAGGTAGAAGAGGCAGGAAGAGCGGTCTGTCTCTACAGGTAGAAGAGGCAGGAAGAGCGGTCTGTCTACAGGTAGAAGAGGCAGGAAGAGCGGTCTGTCTCTACAGGTAGAAGAGGCAGGAAGAGCGGTCTGTCTCTGTCTGGGCTCCTTGGCTTTCACTTGACGCGCTGTACTGCTCATCACTCCGTTGTAACATTGCTCGGTTCAGTTTGTTATATTCTTTCAATGGAAGAAAAAGAAAACGTTTCGTCGATGTTGTTGTCTCCTCTGTTCATAACGTCCGTTTAGTTTGTCTGTTTGTTTGTTTTGGCTGTTCATCAGCCTTCTCAGATTGGCTAGTAGTCCTGATGAGGAGTGTGCGTCAAACTGTGCCGTCGCAAGTCACAGTTGCGCCGAAACACCTTTCCGCAGCGGTCACAGCTGTAGGGCTTGATGTCTGTATGGGTGAGAAGGTGAGTTTTCAGGTTACTTCTTTGATTAAAGGTTCTTCCGCATGTGGGGCATTTGTGTGGAGATTCCTGTTTAGATTTAAAGCAAGCAAAGCATTATTCCCTTTAGTTTATTTAGCTAAATATATGTATTGTATTATAATATGAATATTCAATCAGGTATTGACATTGTGCTGAAAGTAAGCTGTGCCCTGACAAAATGAACGGCTGTAGGTCTAGCCTATACTTCTTTAAACTGCTTATCCTAATCATTCAGTTATTGCCATACATGCCAAACATAGTCGAGACACAATCACTATCCATACAGGCAATCCAAATAAGTATATATATTTTTTTAGGTTTTTAGAAAAGATGCCAAATTTGATCAGTGGCGTCTGCAGTAAGACATGACGCGTGTAATAATAACACGAGTACACAGATATATGTGAGCTCGTGCCCCATATAGTTTGCTGAATCACATACATGGTATCACATGGTGTTAACACATCTGGTGTTACGATGGCAGATGGTCTAGGTTTGGATGGAAGACTCACCTGCATATGTAATGTTTTATGAACGGCTAAAGTTCGAGACTGACAAAATCCTTTCCCGCACTCTTGACATTTGAAAGGCTTTTCCTTGGAGTGGATGTATCTGGAAATGAGAAGACAAGAGAAGAAGACGCGGTTAGAACACGGAACACCTTTCATTAGAACTGCATTTCTTCTTTGTGGCCTTTTTTTCCAAGGCGGTTGAGTCCTGCTGAGAAGTGCCTGCTGCCAGTAGTGCGACTTGATCTGTGTTCTTGTGCGTAAAAGGGCTTTAGCGCCCTCTCGGAATACGGACTAGTTGTACTCTACACAGTGCACGCAACATAGTTATTACAAAAAAAATATCTACATATGGAGAAAAAAAAAGTCTTCAGTGCGTTACAATGTTGGAATTGTGAACAAAGTCAAATTAATATGAATAAAACGCGATCATAACATGACATGACGCTATTCCGTACACACCACTACTATTTTCAAAGAAAACAACAGCGACATCATCCCAGACATTCAGAGCACTGCTTCTTTTACCTGTGGTCTCGCAGGTGGTCTTGTCTTCGGAAGGCCTTGTGGCAGATGTCACAGGTATAAGGCCGCTCGTCTGTGTGAGTCCTCTCGTGGATCAGAAGATTGTATGACTTGGTGAAATGCCTGCCACAGAACTTGCAAATAAATTCCTTTTTCGTTTTTGACGGAAGCCTTCCCCGGGTGGGTTTTCTATCAGGCGACAGTTTGTTGAACTCAGATATCGCGCTTCCGAGCCCCGCTGTCAACTTTGAAAGATCTCCAGCCTTCGGCGGGTCCTCCTGGGTGGCAGCTATCGCCAGGTTGGCAAAGTCAAAGCGCGGTGGTCGGTCCTTGTGCAGCCCGGGGATAAAGTGAGTAATGCCCTGTTTGGGTTGGAAGAGGTGTGCGGCGAACGGTAGCCCCGTGAAGGTAAACCGGGGATCCATTAAGCCCTGAGCGGCAGCCATCTCTGTGATAGTCGACCTCAGTCCCTGCATGTGCGGATAGCCTAGTGTCCAGTGGTTCATGTGCATGGTCTGCACCGCGCTAAGGCCGTACAGTCCCTGGAGCTGTTCGACCGCGGCCGGGAATGCGTTGACCGCATGCAGGAAGGAGTAGTTGGTGAGCTGGAGAGACGGGTGGAGAGGGATCGGAGCGGGCAGGGCTTTGCTCCCCATCTCGGCGGCGAAAGGCTTCACGGTTAAGGCCTCGGCACAACTCTACCACGTTGAAGGTCCTGTTGGAAACATGAATAATACACATTAATATGAGTTCATCATCAACCCACAATATGGCACAATATAGATCTAGAAAATACTGCAAGTAAACAGTAAAAACAAGCATAGAGTTAATGACTAACTATTTCTGTGCATTTTGCACAATGCTGCCAATAGTTTTCCATTAGAGCTTTTCCAACCGTTTGACCTTAGTCGACATTTAATTAATTTACAACCGTCGTGAGAACGGCCTTAATAAGGGCTGATATTGGATTATCTCACATTCAGTGTTTTAATACTTCCCTTCCATTGTGGAAATCAAGGACAGGGACTAATTTGCTTCAAGATGTACGATTTGCACACCGTCTAAAGGCGAACCGATTCCTATTTGGTTATAAAGAATGTTGTTATCGAGACATGTTGAGAGCGTTCAAGTTATATCTTATTTTTTTGTGTGTGCGCACAAAGTGTAAAAAGACGTGGGTACTGCAAATTGAATGTTTGGCTGGTGAAAATACATTTCGTTCATTTTTTTCTTCTCTAGAGCACATGGTTATTCCTTCTAATAACATAAATATATGTTATGCATCCAAAAAATATAAAAAAAAAGTTGGAGACGTTTTGTTTTCGATGCGCTCGACTGTGCATGCTGTCACTCCCAATGAAATGTTCCACGATACATTAAAACAACTCATTACTTTAATGCTGCCATTACATTCGCCAATGCCGTGTGTAACAACACACCGGGCCTAATTAAATGTATTATTACGTCAACAGACTTGGGAGTTTGTAATCTTGCCGCACGTTGTCGGACGCGTCATTCCCTTTAGGTGTGTTATAATAGAGAACAGCATATAAAAAGGGTTTTGCTTATCTCCTAAAATCAACTTTACCCCCCATTTTATTTGTATTGTAAAATCCATTTCTAGGCTATTGGAGTCATGTTTAAGGCCATGAGCGATGTTTATCTCTGAAAACAAAAGCGTATATGGGCCTACAAACTAGATTTAACTTTTGGTTGTAAATTTCGTCCCAAAACCGATTATAGAATGTTGTTGTAACCTATAATCACCATTTTGCAACGTCAGAGAAATACTTTATTTGCGGCACATCCTTTGTAAATGCTCTTGTACATCGGCTAGACGTTAGACGGCTAGATGGTGTGAGGTTATGAGAACTGTATGGTAATATTATGGGACTGTTAAATGACTGAGGGTTACATGCACCAAGTGGGTGTAATGACACCAAGTTGTAAAGTAAATGCTTTCCAAACCCACGAACAAGCTCACCGTGTCACTCTCTCCACGCACGATACTTGTTTAGACCTTGTGGGGGTTTTTGAGGTGTAAATAAATAGTGTTCCTCCCTTGTGGGGGTTTTTGAGGTGTAAATAAATAGTGTTCCTCTCAATTTTAAATGTTCACCTTCTTGCGTAAAATGCAAAAACTTTAGACTGTGTGTGAACATGAATTTAATATATTTATAAATATATTTTAGAGCGTCCCATTTACAGCTACCGTTTTGGGTGCAGTGTGGGTTTTGAGGTGTTGATAGTGCTTTGAGTTTCACGTTTCTATAAGTTACTGTAGCAGGATACCACTGCGCATAAAAACCAGCGAGGACTGACAACCCTCGCTGAGCATTCGTCTGAAAAGTACGACTCGTTCACAATAATCGAATTTTACCCAAATATAAGCAGTTTTCCCACGTTAGTTTAAACTTTAGTCAATGGAATGGTTGATTCTAACACGGGTTAAAGTCAGTGAGTAAATGCTAGGTTATTAATTTACAGATGATTGACTTGCATAAAACAGGCTACTGTGTGTAACCTATATAGCTAGCTATACGTTCACACGTGGACAGAGAAAGGGCAGAGTTTGGTCCTTGTTCTCAGGCTACTTTTATGTTCACAAGCATATAGGACAACTCTTTACTGGCCAATGAGATGAACGGGCATAAACAGTTTGTCTTAAAAGTCATGGTGAGGTGGATATTTGTCAGAAATGGGCAGCTGCAACAAAACTTCCGGTCAGCATGCATGTTGATAAGGATATCTGTAGTTTTACAATAACCTATAGCCTTTGCGTAATAGTTTAATGACAAGCCATACATGTTGTGTCGTATAGGCCTGGGTTGCCCAACTGGCGACCCTGGGATTTTATTCGGCCCACCAATCTATTTATTTATTAACTTGTTTATTTTAATTTTTATTGTTTGACGTAAAATATAAACAACAGCAAATCAGCTCCGAGTGATTTTAATTTTGGAAATGTGTTCCAAAGTATTCCCACGCAGAATATAAATATATATGTGGCCTTATATAAACGTAAGCAAGGTTTGAAATGTTTGAAATGATTATGTTTTAGTCAAATATTATACCCGTTTGTGGTTCTTGCGGTCAATTTGCAGTCTACAAATAGTTTGTAATTATGTTTCGGTCCGCTGACCATCCCCTCAAGAGCAAATCGTCCCGCGGCTAAATCTAGTTGATGATCCCTGAGATAGGCTATTCTATATATTACTGTAGTCTCTGTATTTTTGACACGTAACTTTACACTGTCAAATATGTATATTCTGACAGCATGGTCTCGTTTGAACTATCAATTAGTAGGCTACTCGGGATCTCATTGTCAAGAACTATCACTACCTGTTTCAACACAAGTGTAATGTAATCTATTAAAGAGCAACTATCATGGAAACATAATCTTACCCCCAATAAACAGACGCCAAAGGTCACTCCGCAGTTAGTTCTGCTGTGTTCCAATAATCCACAATGTCTTTAATAAGAGAGGCGACAAAACTCCACTTTAAAGTCAGCTAAAGTTTTCCAACTTCGACCATGTAAGTCTCATCGCCATACCGTCGCAGAACCAGATCTGTTGCGACTCGTAATACTTTGCGCACAGTGGGGCAAAGAAGTCTTCGGGAGGGGAAAAAAAAAGTTACGATCACTATATAGAGTTCAAGCGACGCCAGGCGCAGGAGACCCGTACTCTGCTCTGTTTCTGCTCGGTTCGGAGTTGGGCTGTAGTGGGCTTGAAGAGCACAAGTCCCTTCACTTTTCAGGACTCGGGGCACTCGGCGTGCTCAGCCCGCCCTCCGCCACGCCTTCTCGTACTGATCAACTCCAATGTTCTTCTCTGTTTATTTGTGTTTGGATAGCAACTAGGAACCGAGCACAGCTCACCGCAACCTGCGTCTGACACTTCACATACAGATAGTCTATACCTTTTTTGTTGTTGTAAATGGTTACATTTTCTTGGGAAACACAGAAATAACAAGAGTGGCAAACATGATCCATTTTCAAACCAATGAACGCTTTTTTTTTTAGGTTATTTAAAACGTGATTTGATATGAAAAGTTTAGAAACCATGCGTATTGCGTAAATAGAGGGCACATGTATGAGCCACCACAACAAATCGTTTTATTTAGTTGTGGTAAAGGTTATGTATTGGGAGCTGTAAAGCACGAACAAAACTTCCCCTCCAAAAAACAGCGGCGGAGAACAGAAATTCCAAGAAAATCGTTACTCTGCTGTTTTCAATGTGTTTCAATGACTGTTGTGTTTCCCCTCCACATCTGTCCTATTAGCTCAGCGTAGAACAGAATAACCCGCTAAACACAACGACTTCTAAATAAAATGTGAGAGTCAACATAAACAACTGTTACCCTCCAACACCTCCACCACAAGCCTTTACAGTCTTCTGTACAGCGACCATTACATTCTATCAACACCGAATAGTGTCTTATCTATTTAAATGATGACCATTTTTAGAAATATTATATGCGGGTCTATTTACATTCAAATCTAAGATCCTTTCCGATGCATTTTATTCTTCTACAAAAACAAAAAAAAACGACACTGTTAATAACATATAGACTATAGACTATAGATAATAATTAGGCTACCATCTACTTCCAAAATAATTCTCTAACCTAAATGAGACAGGCCGAGTTGTATATTTGGTCTCATTTAGTTTAGTTTTTAGATTTAGAACTACATCATGCTCTAATACACAGAAAGCTGACATTAATTAAACAACTGGAACGAGTCTAAGACGCGCGGCTCTCTCTGGCCACAAATAATGATTTTCACATTTCACGAGAAGACAAATGTGTTTGAATTAAGTCAGTATCGCACATTCTGTCTTTGATATGTAGATCTGTTTATCGAACAATTCCCACGTGATGTATCCGATCAGTTGATTTCTCTCTTTACACCTTACAAATGCCGTTGGTGCAGGTGGTCTAATCAGTCTTGAATATGAATTCTCAGTCATTTGATGATCATTCACTAATAGGTTGATGAGAAAAAGTTTCAGTAAAATGGCAAAAAGTTAGACAATAAATGGCTTTGAGATATTCCGCAACATGCAAAATATAACGCTACAATGATTATGTAGGTCGAATAGACATTAATGCATCCAACAGGGGAATGAATAGTGAAAGGTTAATCATTTCTCATCAATGAATTTACAAAAAATGTTTTAGTTAAATTATGATATATTTTTGTATCAATTGAACGAGGGGCTCATTGTATGTGTAACGTGTTGCTGCATCCCTCAATATGACTGTAGCTACAACAGGACAATGACGAGTCCCCACAGCACACTACAGCTGCAGCCTCAGAGCACGCAAATGGCGTCGAGCAGAATTACAGGTCTGCAGCGACGCCTATTGGTGCGTGACAGACACGACGGAGTAAATGAGTGACGTCGTTCACTGCTCATTGGCTCGGCCTTCTATTCAACGTTTCATTAATGTAATGGACTAAGGCCTAGGCGATCTATCTTCAGTAGACTAATGCGATTGTTATACAGCAAAAAAAAACAACAACAGACGATCAATGTAAACAACATTTGTTGAAATTAGTGAATCTATAGGTTTGTGCGCGGGAGGTAACTTTTTTTTTTTTTTACCCCGTTGAGAAAATCTAGCCTACATTTTTTAAATTCCAATTTCTATTAAGTGTTGACGCTCTGACTGCAATTACGACTCTGAATATTTGTCTAAAACAACAGTCGTCTACCTGAAAAATCAATAAAGGAACAATAGGAAACAGATCACTCAGAGAGAGAGAGAGAGAGAGAGAGAGAGAGAGGACCTGGATCATATAGACACTGCGGTGGACCCGCGTGTGTTCTGGCTTTTAGACCCAGACACAACGAGACAAGCGCGTTGGGCAAATGGAACTAATGAACAACCAACCGCTTTGGGTTAATAATCAAATGGAGAGGATGGGTTCACAGGTCAACCCTGGTCTCCTTGACTGGATAGACCACAATTAAAAGAGAGATGGGGGATCTTTAGTCTAGTTGGGCATTTTGTAACCTATTTTGGTTTTAGTAGGTCTACGAGCTCAGGTGCCGTTTTTTTATTTTTGTCGTTGATATGCAGAATTTCATTTAAAAAAAAATCCTGCTCCATTTATGCTGTAGTGACGTGCTTGCAAATGTGTGGTTTTCGTATTCAGTTTCATATCTCTGAATGTTACATTGTTTTCACGTTGAAAAAAAAAAAGACTAGTGGAAACGATACCACACTTTTGATTATAGGCCTAACAGACGACAACACTTTTAATAATAATTTTTTTTTTTTAATGATTTGAGCAAATTGCGTAAGACTTGTCCTTTAGAAAGGACACATTTGTTTCTGATGAACAAAAAAATAAAAAAAATACTGTGCGACAATTTATTATTACTAACAAACATTCACACATTTTAACTGATATCTGCCAATAATAGCTCTAGAATGATAATGCCGGGACGGCCTTAAACATAATGTATTATGCTTACTTTATATGTGAGGTATTTACTGAGGCCTAAATCTATTCACCTGCGATCCCAAACACCTGCCTTGCTGATGTTTCTTTGATGATAATGCTGGAAATAAATAATAAATACATCTTTCAAAAATACATTTTACCTTTATTTTGCAGCTTGAAAACTCCACATCCACAGTAATGGCTGACAGACAGAGATGTCTACAGGGTCCCTGTGTCAGGGTTGGTCTCTCTGGCTCTCTCTCTCTCTCTCTCTCTCTGTCTCTCCTCTCTCTCTCTCTCTCTCTCTCTCTCTCTCTCTCTCTCTCTCTCTCTCTCTCTCTCTCTCTCTCTCTCCCTTGTTCTCCCTCTCTCTGTGTCTGTAGCAGGTAGACAGGATGGTGGTAGGTTACTGTTGTGGTTTAGAAGCCCCCACATCTCCTCCACCTACTCTCTCTCTCTCTCTCTCTCTCTCTCTCATCCTGTCCCAGGCCCAGCCCAGGATAGTTGTTTTTCACAAAGAAGACCCTTATTTCTCTCTCTCTC
The DNA here is from genome assembly GCF_045791955.1 of Oncorhynchus clarkii lewisi. NCBI lineage: Eukaryota > Metazoa > Chordata > Actinopteri > Salmoniformes > Salmonidae > Oncorhynchus > Oncorhynchus clarkii. The sequence continues at coordinate 3,362,445 of NC_092149.1, read as the reverse complement.
CTCTTAAACTTGTCTTGATGTAAATGTAAAGTTAAATGTCTTCAGGCCATAATTGTTTTATCGTTTTATATTTAACTAGGCAAGTCAGTAAATAACTAATTCTTACTTACAATGACGGCCTACCCCGGCCAAACCCTCCCCTAAACCGGACGCCACTGGGCCAATTGTGCACTGCTCTATGGGACTGTTGATCATGGCTGGTTGTGATACAGCCTGGGATCGAACTAATTCTAGTCTGTAGTGATGCCTCTAGCACTGAGATGGAGTTCCCTAGACCTCTGCGCCACCCTGGAGGAGCCTATTGTATGAATTACAATCCACTAGTCTCTCAACTATTTTATAATAAAACTAAACATTTCACTCAAACTAAAAAGTCTGCTAGTCATGAAAATCATCCCACTGGGCACAGACGTCAATTTAACGTCTATTCAACATGTTGATTCAACATGATTTCACTGAAATGACATGGAAACAACGTTGATTTAACCAATTTAACCCGGTCATTACTAGAGGTGGACGTGTAGTTACTAAGCTAATACGGGATGATTAAATATGTAGTTAACAAAACGAGTACACCGGAATGCACCAGTACCGAGAAATCCTCACTTAGTCAACCAACCAGGGAACAGAGAAAATTCACATTAGACTACGCTCTCCGCCGGTCCCCTTGAAGTCACGTGGTTATCTACCGGGAGCTCATCATGCCAGCTGGAGAACTGAACAGGAAACTCGATTAGAGTTCTAGCGTTTAGAAAACTGTATTTCTATTGCTACGCGCCGCTATTGGAGCGGCATAAGCGTGGATCCCTCAGCGCTGTGGTTGTGCTCTGCAGCACCAGCCTACACAGCGCTCTGAACGTGCTCTCGTAGAATATTACTCAAAATATGATTATAGAGGCAGATAATCAAATTATATTGGTAACAGTAGGCCTATCTGTTCATTTGGGTTTGCATGTGATTTACACCGAGTATTCAAAACATTAGGAACACCTTCCTAAATGATTGAACACCTTACTCTTCCTAGGGATCAGGATTGTCTCCTGTTGGTTACATTGTAACACATAGTGGAGGAAACAAGTCTATTCCCCATACTACTACTGTACACTGTATTCCACTGTACCCACACACTCTTAGAAAGAGAAAGGTTCTGGATAGAGCCAAAAAAGGGCTCTATCGCTTGGTTCATATTTGTTACCCCTAAAAGTTATATATTGAACCCCTTTGTGGGGTTCTTTGATCAGAACCCCAGGGGTTCTTTTTCCCTGAACCAAAATTGGTTCCATATAGAACCCATGGGTTCCATACAGAGTTCCATATGGAAGCAATTTCGGTTCTAGAACCATAAGAGGTGCCATACATGTATAGAACCCTTTTTGGTGGGGGTAGTGGGCTGAATGTAACCCCCCCCCCCCCCCCCATGGGAGAAGTGGGGGTAGTGGGCTGAATGTAACCCCCCATGGGAGAAGTGGGGTAGTGGGCTGAATGTACCCCCCCTCCCCATGGGAGAAGTGGGGGTAGTGGGCTGAATGTAACCCCCCCATGGGAGAAGTGGGGGTAGTGGGCTGAATGTAACCCCCCCCCCCCTCCCCCCATGGGAGAAGTGGGGTAGTGGGCTGAATGTAACCCCCCATGGGAGAAGTGGGGTAGTGGGCTGAATGTACCCCCCCTCCCCATGGGAGAAGTGGGGTAGTGGGCTGAATGTAACCCCCCCATGGGAGAAGTGGGTGTAGTGGGCTGAATGTAACCCCCCCCCCCCTCCCCCCATGGGAGAAGTGGGGTAGTGGGCTGAATGTAACCCCCCATGGGAGAAGTGGGTGTAGTGGGCTGAATGTAACCCCCCCCCCCCATGGGAGAAGTGGGGTAGTGGGCTGAATGTAACCCCCCATGGGAGAAGAGTGGGGTAGTGGGCTGAATGTAACCCCCCATGGGAGAAGTGGGGGTAGTGGGCTGAATGTAACCCCCCCATGGGAGAAGTGGGGGTAGTGGGCTGAATGTAACCCCCCCATGGGAGAAGTGGGGGTAGTGGGCTGAATGTAACCCCCCCATGGGAGAAGTGGGGGTAGTGGGCTGAATGTAACCCCCCCCATGGGAGAAGTGGGGGTAGTGGGCTGAATGTAACCCCCCATGGGAGAAGTGGGGGTAGTGGGCTGAATGTAACCCCCCCATGGGAGAAGTGGGGTAGTGGGCTGAATGTAACCCCCCCATGGGAGAAGTGGGGGGTAGTGGGCTGAATGTAACCCCCCATGGAGAAGTGGGGGTAGTGGGCTGAATGTAACCCCCCCATGGGAGAAGTGGGGGTAGTGGACTGAGCATTCCTTGCCATACTAGGGGAGCAGCTGTTTGCTTATCTCCCGAAGTGGCCACTACAAACCAATGTGTGTATTGTGATTCAACTCCAGACTGATAACATTCAGTCATTCATACAGAGATGCCGATGATACGGTCTTCAGGCCACAGACACACAGAGAAACCCAGTTCTAGATGAGGAGGAATGTTGCTTCACAGTATGACTAAACATGACTAGGCTATATATATCCCCAATATCCCCTACAGACATGGGTGGTAGACTACTCAGGGCTCTAAAGTGCGACTTGGAGGTTTATTTTGGGAGCACTGTACGCTAAAAAAAAATAAAAACCCATATTTCACCGCAACACTTCTTCTCTACACTGGTCAAACAAGACAGGCTGAAGTCCCGCCCCCTGCCACTCAACGGGCAGGCAGCACACAGACACTTCCTCTTTCTCTCAGCATGTACTCAACAGATTATTCCAGAACAATGATACTGCTTTCCAAGTTGCTTCTAAGTATAAATCCACATGTTTTCTCTATTATAATATTAGTTTGTGTATCTTGCTTTTTTTTTGTGCAAAACGTGAGTTTGTTCGTCTAAGGAAGCTGGCATATGCCGTAAGCTAATCGCTAATGCTAATCGCTAATTAGCTAACGTTAGCTGGCAAGCGAAATGCCCTTTAGCTAAATGAACTAGTTAGGTTTCCCAAACTCAGTACTCGGGGACACCAAGGGGTACTTGTTTTGTCCTAGCACTACAAATCTGATTTAAATAATAAACGGAATCAGCTGTGTAGTGTTAGGTCCAAAAACCCAAAACGTGCACCCCTTGGGATCCAGAGGAGTGAGTTTGGGAAACACTGAGCTAGGTCAAAGCAGGCGTCAGCCCTGATACAGGTTGCTACCAGTTGTGGTGTGTCTATCAGCGTGTCGTTTGTGTAACGGCATGTTCTGAATCAGATAAGCCTATTATAAAATATTTGTCTAAATGTAACAGTATGCATATATGTGGAAAAAAACGCTATTAGGGTCTCCAAAGAAACACTGATCAGCACTTCGGTTTCCTACCTTGTCATGCGTAACAACATCAACCATAGAATTTGAATAATAATTTTACACTACATGACTACAAAAGTATGTGGACACCTGCTTGTCGAACATCTCATTCTAAAATCATGGGTATTAATATGGAGTTGGTTACCCCCTTTGCTGCTATAACAGCCTCCACTCTTCTGGGAAGGCTTTCCACTAGATGTTGGAACATTGCTGCTATAACAGCCTCCACTCTTCTGGGAAGGCTTTCCACTAGATGTGAGAACATTGCTTGATGTGGGAACATTGCTAGATGTTGGAACATTGCTGCGGGGACTTACTTTCATTCAGCCACGAGCATTAGTGAGGTCGGTATTGATGTTGGGTGATTTGTCCTAGCTTGCAGTCGGCATTCCAATTAATCTGAAAGGTGATCATTGGGGTTGAGGTCAGAGTTCTGTGCAGGCCAGTCAAGTTATTTCACACCGATCTCAACAAACCATTTCTGTATGGACCTCGCTTTGTCCACAGGGGTATTATCATGCTGAAACAGGAAAGGGCCTTCCCCAAACTGTTGCCACAAAGTTGGAAGCACAGAATCGTCTAGAATGTCATTGTATGCTGTAGCGTTAAGATTTCCCTTCACTGGAACTAAGGGGCCCGAACCATGAAAAACAGCCCCAGACCATTATTCCTCCTCCACCAAACCCAGATTTGTCCGTCGGACTGCCAGATGGTGAAGAGAGTCCAACACTCCAGAGAACGCGTTTCCACTGCTCCAGAGTCCAATAGTGGTGAGCTTTACACCACTCCAGCCGAGGCTTGGCATTGCGCATGGTGATCTGAGGCTTGTGTGTGGCTGCTCAGCCATGGAAACCCATTTCATGAAGCTCCCGACGAACAGTTGTGCTGACGTTGCTTCCAGAGGCAGTTTGGAACTCAGTAGTGGAGGGTTGCAACCGAGGACAGACGATTTTTATGCGCTTCAGCACACAGTGGTCCCGTTCTGTGAGCTTGTGTGGTCTACCACTTCGTGGCTGAGCCGTTGGTGCTCCTAGACGTTTCCACTTCACAATAACAGCACTTACAGTTGACCCGGGGCAGCTCTAGCAGGGCAGAAACTTGATGAACTGCCTTGTGGGAAAGGTGGCATCCAATGACGGTGCCACGTTGAAAGTCACTGAGCTCTTCAGTACGGCCCATTCTACTGACAATGTTTGTCTATGGAGATTGCAAGGCTGTGTGCTCGATTTCTACACCTGTCAGCATCGGGTGTGGCTGAAATAGCAGAATCCACTAATTTTAGAAAAATGTGAAGACATCAAAAATATGAAATAACATATGGAATCATGTAGGAACCAAAACAGTGTAGTAGGAGAAGTGGTAGTAGTAGTGGGTTAGTAGTAGTAGTAGTAGTAGTAGTAGTAGTAGTAGTGGTAGGAGCAGTAGTGGTAGTAGTAGTAGTAGTAGTGGGTTAGTAGTAGTAGTAGTAGGAACAGTAGTGGTAGTAGTAGTAGTAGTAGTAGTAGTAGTAGTAGTGGTAGGAGCAGTACTGGTAGTAGTAGTAGTAGTAGTGGGTTAGTAGTAGTAGTAGTGGTAGGAGCAGTAGTGGTAGTAGTAGTGGGTTAGTAGTAGTAGGAGTAGTAGTGGTAGCAGCAGTAGTGGTAGTAGTAGTAGTAGTAGTAGTAGTGGTAGTAGTAGTGTTAGTAGTAGTAGTAGTAGTGGGTTAGTAGTAGTAGTAGTAGTAGTAGTAGTAGGAGCAGTAGTGGTAGTAGTAGTAGTAGTAGTAGTAGTGGTAGGAGCAGTAGTGGTAGTAGTAGTAGTAGTAGTGGGTTAGTAGTAGTAGTGGTAGGAGCAGTAGTGGTAGTAGTAGTAGTGGTGGTGGTAGGTGAGTAGTGGTAGTGGTAGTAGTAGGGGTAGTGGTAGTAGTAGGGGTAGTAGTGGTAGTAGTAGTAGTGGTAGTAGTAGTAGTAGTATCAGTAGTAGTAGTAGTAGTAGTAGTAGTAGTAGTAGTAGTAGTAGTGTTAGTAGTAGTAGTAGTAGTGGGTTCGTAGTAGTAGTACTAGTAGTAGTAGTAGGAGCAGTAGTGGTAGTAGTAGTAGTAGTAGTAGTAGTGGTAGGAGCAGTAGTGGTAGTAGTAGTAGTAGTAGTGGGTTAGTAGTAGTAGTGGTAGGAGCAGTAGTGGTAGTAGTAGTAGTGGTGGTGGTAGGTGAGTAGTGGTAGTGGTAGTAGTAGGGGTAGTGGTAGTAGTAGGGGTAGTAGTGGTAGTAGTAGTAGTGGTAGTAGTAGTAGTGGTGGTGGTAGGAGAGTAGTGGTAGTGGTGGTAGTAGTAGGGGTAGTATTAGTAGTGGTGGTAGTAGTAGTAGTGGTAGTAGTAGTAGTGGTGGTGGTGGTGGTAGTAGTAGTAGTGGTAGTAGTAGTAGTGGTAGTAGTAGTAGTGGTAGTAGTAGTAGTGGTGGTGGTGGTGGTAGGTGAGTAGTGGTAGTGGTAGTAGTAGGGGTAGTAGTAGTAGTAGTAGCAGCAGTAGTGGTAGTAGTAGTAGTGGTAGTAGTAGTAGTGGTGGTGGTGGTAGGTGAGTAGTGGTAGTGGTAGTAGTAGGGGTAGTAGTAGTAGCAACAGTAGTAGTAGTAGTGGTAGTAGTAGTAGTGGTAGTAGTAGTAGTGGTGGTAGGAGCAGTAGTGGTAGTAGCAGTAATAGTAGTAGTTATAGTAGTAGTAGTGGTAGTAGTATTAGTAGTGGTAGTTGAGTAGTAGTGGTAGAAGTAGTAGCAGTAATAGTAGTGGTAGTAGTATTAGTAGTGGTAGTTGAGTAGTAGTAGTAGTAGCAGTAGTAGTAGTAGTACTACTAGTAGTGGTAGCAGTAGTAGTAGTATTAGCAGTGGTAGGTGAGTAATAGTAGTGGTAGTTGAGTAGTAGTAGTAGTAGTACTACTAGTAGTGGTAGCAGTAGTAGTAGTATTAGCAGTGGTAGGTGAGTAATAGTAGTAGTAGTGGTAGTTGAGTAGTAGTAGTAGTAGTACTACTAGTAGTGGTAGCAGTAGTAGTAGTATTAGCAGTGGTAGGTGAATAATAGTAGTAGTAGTGGTAGTTGAGTAGTAGTAGTAGCAGTACTACTAGTAGTGGTAGCAGTAGTAGTAGTATTAGCAGTGGTAGGTAAATAATAGTAGTAGTAGTGGTAGTAGTAGTAGTAGTGGTAGCAGTAGTACTAGTAGGAGTGGTAGTAGTAGTAGCAGTACTACTAGTAGTGGTAGCAGTAGTAGTAGTATTAGCAGTGGTAGGTAAATAATAGTAGTAGTAGTGGTAGTAGTAGTAGTAGTGGTAGCAGTAGTACTAGTAGGAGTGGTAGTAGTAGTAGTAGTAGTATAGTAGGAGTAGTAGTGGTAGTAGTAGTACTAGTAGGAGTGGTAGTAGTAGTAGTATAGTAGGATTAGTAGTGGTAGTAGTACTTATAGCAGCAGTATAGTAGGAGTAGTAGTGGTAGCAGTAATAGTAGTAGTAGTAGTAGCAGCAGTAGTAGTACTACTAGTAGTGGTAGTGGTAGCAGTAGTAGTAGTAGTAGTAGTACTACTAGTAGTGGTAGTGGTAGCATTAGTAGTAGTAGTAGTAGCAGCAGTAGTAGTACTACTAGTAGTGGTAGTGGTAGCAGTAGTAGTGGTAGGTGAGTAATAGTAGTAGTAGTAGTGGTAGGTGAGTAGTAGTACTAGTAGTAGTTGTGGTGGTGGGTTAGTAGTAGTAGTAGTAGTAGTAGTATTAGTGGGTTAGTAGTAGTAGTATTAGGAGCCGGGAGAGTAGTAAGAGGTGATTAGGTAACAGTAGCAGTAGTAGTAGTATGAGGTGATTAGGTAACAGTAGTAGTAGTAGTGGGTTAGTAGTAGTAGTAGTATGAGGTGATTAGGTAACAGTAGTAGTAGTATTAGTGGGTTAGTACTAGTAGCAGTAGTAGGAGCCGTGAGAGTAGTAAGAGGTGATTAGGTAACAGTAGCAGTAGTAGTAGTATGAGGTGATTAGGTAACAGTAGCAGTAGTAGTAGTATGAGGTGATTAGGTAACAGTAGTAGTAGTAGTGGGTTAGTAGTAGTAGTAGTATGAGGTGATTAGGTAACAGTAGTAGTAGTAGCAGTGGTATAGTAGTAGTAGTACTAGTAGCAGTAGTAGGAGCCGTGAGAGTAGTAAGAGGTGATTAGGTAACAGTAGTAGTAGTAGTAGTAGTATGAGGTGATTAGGTAACAGTAGTAGTAGCAGTGGGTTAGTAGTAGTAGTAGTATGAGGTGATTAGGTAACAGTAGTAGTAGTAGTGGGTTAGTAGTAGTAGTAGTATGAGGTGATTAGGTAACAGTAGTAGTAGTATTAGTGGGTTAGTAGTAGCAGTAGTAGGAGCCGTGAGAGTAGTAAGAGGTGATTAGGTAACAGTAGCAGTAGTAGTAGTATGAGGTGATTAGGTAACAGTAGTAGTAGTAGTGGGTTAGTAGTAGTAGTAGTATGAGGTGATTAGGTAACAGTAGTAGTAGTAGTGGGTTAGTAGTAGTAGTAGTATGAGGTGATTAGGTAACAGTAGTAGTAGTAGTGGGTTAGTAGTAGTAGTAGTATGAGGTGATTAGGTAACAGTAGTAGTAGTATTAGGAGCCGTGAGAGTAGTAAGAGGTGATTAGGTAACAGTAGTAGTAGTAGTAGTATGAGGTGATTAGGTAACAGTAGTAGTAGTAGTGGGTTAGTAGTAGTAGTAGTATGAGGTGATTAGGTAACAGTAGTAGTAGTATTAGTGGGTTAGTACTAGTAGCAGTAGTAGGAGCCGTGAGAGTAGTAAGAGGTGATTAGGTAACAGTAGCAGTAGTAGTAGTATGAGGTGATTAGGTAACAGTAGCAGTAGTAGTAGTATGAGGTGATTAGGTAACAGTAGTAGTAGTAGTGGGTTAGTAGTAGTAGTAGTAGTATGAGGTGATTAGGTAACAGTAGTAGTAGTAGCAGTGGTATAGTAGTAGTAGTACTAGTAGCAGTAGTAGGAGCCGTGAGAGTAGTAAGAGGTGATTAGGTAACAGTAGTAGTAGCAGTGGGTTAGTAGTAGTAGTAGTATGAGGTGATTAGGTAACAGTAGTAGTAGTAGTGGGTTAGTAGTAGTAGTAGTATGAGGTGATTAGGTAACAGTAGTAGTAGTAGTGGGTTAGTAGTAGTAGTAGTATGAGGTGATTAGGTAACAGTAGTAGTAGTAGTGGGTTAGTAGTAGTAGTAGTATGAGGTGATTAGGTAACAGTAGTAGTAGTAGTGGGTTAGTAGTAGTAGTAGTATGAGGTGATTAGGTAACAGTAGTAGTAGTATTAGTGGGTTAGTAGTAGTAGTAGTATGAGGTGATTAGGTAACAGTAGTAGTAGTAGTGGGTTAGTAGTAGTAGTAGTATGAGGTGATTAGGTAACAGTAGTAGTAGTATTAGTGGGTTAGTAGTAGTAGTAGTATGAGGTGATTAGGTAACAGTAGTAGTAGTAGTGGGTTAGTAGTAGTAGTAGTATGAGGTGATTAGGTAACAGTAGTAGTAGTATTAGTGGGTTAGTAGTAGTAGTAGTATGAGGTGATTAGGTAACAGTAGTAGTAGTATTAGTGGGTTAGTAGTAGTAGTAGTATGAGGTGATTAGGTAACAGTAGTAGTAGTAGTGGGTTAGTAGTAGTAGTAGTATGAGGTGATTAGGTAACAGTAGTAGTAGTATTAGTGGGTTAGTAGTAGTAGTACTAGTAGCAGTAGTAGTAGTAGTACTAGTAGTAGTTGTGGTGGTGGGTTAGTAGTAGTAGTAGTAGTAGTGGTGGTGGTGGGTTAGTAGTAGTAGTATTAGGAGCCGTGAGAGTAGTAAGAGGTGATTAGGTAACAGTAGTAGTAGTAGTAGTAAGAGGTGATTAGGTAACAGTAGTAGTAGTAGTAGTATGAGGTGATTAGGTAACAGTAGTAGTAGTAGCAGTGGTATAGTAGTAGTAGTAGTAGCAGCAGTGGTATAATAGTAGTAGTAGTAGTAGTAGTATTAGGAGCCGTGAGAGTAGTATGAGGTGATTAGGTAACAGTAGTAGTAGTAGTGGGTTAGTAGTAGTAGCAGTAGTAGGAGCCGTGAGAGTAGTAGTAAGAGGTGATTAGGTAACAGTAGTAGTAGTAGCAGTGGTATAGTAGTAGTAGTACTAGTAGCAGTAGTAGGAGCCGTGAGAGTAGTAAGAGGTGATTAGGTAACAGTAGCAGTAGTAGTAGTATGAGGTGATTAGGTAACAGTAGTAGTAGTATTAGTGGGTTAGTAGTAGTAGTAGTATGAGGTGATTAGGTAACAGTAGTAGTAGCAGTGGTATAGTAGTAGTAGTAGTAGCAGTAGTAGGAGCCGTGAGAGTAGTAAGAGGTGATTAGGTAACAGTAGTAGTAGTATTAGTGGGTTAGTAGTAGTAGTAGTATGAGGTGATTAGGTAACAGTAGTAGTAGTAGCAGTGGTATAGTAGTAGTACTAGTAGCAGTAGTAGGAGCCGTGAGAGTAGTAAGAGGTGATTAGGTAACAGTTCTCTCTCTCTGTGTGAGACAGTAGTAGTAGTATGAGGTGATTAGGTAACAGTTCTCTCTCTCTGTGTGAGACAGTAGTAGTAAGAGGTGATTAGGTAACAGTTCTCTCTCTCTGTGTGAGACAGTAGTAGTAAGAGGTGATTAGGTAACAGTTCTCTCTCTGTGTGAGACAGTAGCAGTAGTAGTAGTATGAGGTGATTAGGTAACAGTAGCAGTAGTAGTAGTAAGAGGTGATTAGGTAACAGTTCTCTCTCTCTGTGTGAGACAGTAGTAGTAAGAGGTGATTAGGTAACAGTTCTCTCTCTCTGTGTGAGACAGTAGTAGTAAGAGGTGATTAGGTAACAGTTCTCTCTCTCTGTGTGAGACAGTAGTAGTAAGAGGTGATTAGGTAACAGTTCTCTCTCTCTGTGTGAGACAGTAGTAGTAAGAGGTGATTAGGTAACAGTTCTCTCTCTCTGTGTGATCTCTTCCTCTCCATCTGCAGTCCATTACAAGTCTCTTCTCTATTCTCTCTCTTCAATGCTGCCATCTGGTTAACAGGACTCAGCACCTTAGCGTGACCAGATGCTCTCGCTGCAACGTCATCACAACGCCACAGAGGCATAAAGAGGAAGAAGCCATGATATCGTACTCCTCCATCTAATAAAACCCACAGTTAATGCTGCTCAACCCCAGCACCAAACCACATTTGTCAGCAAATAGCTTCCTCCCTTTGTCTCTCCTCAGGGGCCTCGGCTCTGTCTTTCCGTCCAACCTGCCATCTTTACACGGATTGTCTGGAGGGAGAAAGAGAGACAGAGAGAGACAGAGAGACAGAGAGAGGGAGAGAGAGAGAGAGCAAGGGAGAGAGAGATACAGAGAGAGGGAGAGAGACAGAGAGAGGGAGAGAGACAGAGAGAGGGAGAGAGAGAGACAGAGAGAGAAAGACAGACAGAGAGAGAGAGGAAGAGAGACAGAGAGAGAGAGAGCAAGGGAGAGAGAGAGACAGAGAGAGCAGGAGAGAGAGACAGAGAGCGAGAGCAGGAGAGAGGGAGGGAGGGAGAGAGGGAGGGAGAGAGACAGAGAGAGAGAGGGAAGGGAGAGAGACAGAGAGAGAGGAAGAGAGACAGATAGAGAGAGACAGCAGGAGAGCGGGAGAGAGACAGAGAGAGAGGAAGAGAGACAGACAGAGAGCGAGAGCAGGAGAGAGGGAGAGAGACAGAGAGAGAGCAAGGGAGAGAGAGAGACAGAGAGAGCAGGAGAGAGAGACAGAGAGAGCGAGAGCAGGAGAGAGAGACAGAGAGCGAGAGCAGGAGAGAGGGACAGAGAGCGAGAGCAGGAGAGAGGGAGAGGGAGCGAGAGCAGGAGAGAGGGAGAGGGATCCCAGTTGATCTCTTTATTTCACCATAAAATATTTTTTCAGCGATTCCTTATTGGTTTTCTTCACAACCTTGAGTTCAGTGTGACAATAGTCTTTCTCATTAATACATATTGTTTTCCTCCAGGTCGTATGGGAGCCTATATCAAGTATTGTATCTTCTCGTTGTGTTCAGTTCATATGGCCGTTCAGTTACTGTGAGCTCCTGTTTGACAGCTACCGTGTTGCACACAGACGCTCAACTACCAGCCTTTCTTGTGTTCATAAAGCATCTCCCCTACCCTGACATGTTCAGTATGATAGAAGAACACAACATCACCCCTACCCTGACATGTTCAGTATGATAGAAGAACACAACATCACCCCTACCCTGACATGTTCAGTATGATAGAAGAACACAACATCTCCCCTACCCTGACATGTTCAGTATGATAGAAGAACACAACATCACCCCTACCCTGACATGTTCAGTATGATAGAAGAACACAACATCACCCCTACCCTGACATGTTCAGTATGATAGAAGAACACAACATCACCCCTACCCTGACATGTTCAGTATGATAGAAGAACACAACATCACCCCTACCCTGACATGTTCAGTATGATAGAAGAACACAACATCACCCCTACCCTGACATGTTCAGTATGATAGAAGAACACATCATCTCCCCTACCCTGACATGTTCAGTATGATAGAAGAACACATCATCCTACCCTGACATGTTCAGTATGATAGAAGAACACAACATCTCCCCTACCCTGACATGTTCAGTATGATAGAAGAACACATCACCCAACCCTGACACGTTCAGTATGATAGAAGAACACAACATCACCCCTACCCTGACATGTTCAGTATGATAGAAGAACACATCATCTCCCCTACCCTGACATGTTCAGTATGATAGAAGAACACAACATCACCCCTACCCTGACATGTTCAGTATGATAGAAGAACACAACATCACCCCTACCCTGACATGTTCAGTATGATAGAAGAACACAACATCACCCCTACCCTGACATGTTCAGTATGATAGAAGAACACAACACCCTACCCTGACATGTTCAGTATGATAGAAGAACACAACATCTCTCCTACCCTGACATGTTCAGTATGATAGAAGAACACAACATCTCCCCTACCCTGACATGTTCAGTATGATAGAAGAACACAACATCACCCCTACCCTGACATGTTCAGTATGATAGAAGAACACAACATCACCCCTACCCTGACATGTTCAGTATGATAGAAGAACACAACATCACCCTACCCTGACATGTTCAGTATGATAGAAGAACACAACATCACCCTACCCTGACATGTTCAGTATGATAGAAGAACACAACATCACCCTACCCTGACATGTTCAGTATGATAGAAGAACACAACATCACCCCTACCCTGACATGTTCAGTATGATAGAAGAACACAACATCACCCCTACCCTGACATGTTCAGTATGATAGAAGAACACAACATCACCCCTACTCTGACATGTTCAGTATGATAGAAGAACACAACATCACCCCTACCCTGACATGTTCAGTATGATAGAAGAACACAACATCACCCTACCCTGACATGTTCAGTATGATAGAAGAACACAACATCTCCCCTACCCTGACATGTTCAGTATGATAGAAGAACACAACATCACCCCTACCCTGACATGTTCAGTATGATAGAAGAACACAACATCACCCCTACCCTGACATGTTCAGTATGATAGAAGAACACAACATCACCCCTACCCTGACATGTTGAGTATGATAGAAGAACACAACATCACCCCTACCCTGACATGTTCAGTATGATAGAAGAACACAACATCACCCCTACCCTGACATGTTCAGTATGATAGAAGAACACAACATCTCCCTACCCTGACATGTTCAGTATGATAGAAGAACACAACATCAACCTACCCTGACATGTTCAGTATGATAGAAGAACACATCACCCTACCCTGACATATTCAGTATGATAGAAGAACACAACATCACCCCTACCCTGACATGTTCAGTATGATAGAAGAACACAACATCACCCCTACCCTGACATGTTCAGTATGATAGAAGAACACAACATCTCCCCTACCCTGACATGTTCAGTATGATAGAAGAACACAACATCACCCCTACCCTGACATGTTCAGTATGATAGAAGAACACAACATCACCCCTACCCTGACATGTTCAGTATGATAGAAGAACACAACATCACCCCTACCCTGACATGTTCAGTATGATAGAAGAACACAACATCACCCCTACCCTGACATGTTCAGTATGATAGAAGAACACAACATCACCCCTACCCTGACATGTTCAGTATGATAGAAGAACACATCATCTCCCCTACCCTGACATGTTCAGTATGATAGAAGAACACATCATCCTACCCTGACATGTTCAGTATGATAGAAGAACACAACATCTCCCCTACCCTGACATGTTCAGTATGATAGAAGAACACATCACCCAACCCTGACACGTTCAGTATGATAGAAGAACACAACATCACCCCTACCCTGACATGTTCAGTATGATAGAAGAACACATCATCTCCCCTACCCTGACATGTTCAGTATGATAGAAGAACACAACATCACCCCTACCCTGACATGTTCAGTATGATAGAAGAACACAACATCACCCCTACCCTGACATGTTCAGTATGATAGAAGAACACAACATCACCCCTACCCTGACATGTTCAGTATGATAGAAGAACACACATCACCCCTACCCTGACATGTTCAGTATGATAGAAGAACACAACATCTCCCTACCCTGACATGTTCAGTATGATAGAAGAACACAACATCTCCCCTACCCTGACATGTTCAGTATGATAGAAGAACACAACATCCCCCCTACCCTGACATGTTCAGTATGATAGAAGAACACAACATCACCCCTACCCTGACATGTTCAGTATGATAGAAGAACACAACATCACCCTACCCTGACATGTTCAGTATGATAGAAGAACACAACATCACCCTACCCTGACATGTTCAGTATGATAGAAGAACACAACATCACCCTACCCTGACATGTTCAGTATGATAGAAGAACACAACATCACCCCTACCCTGACATGTTCAGTATGATAGAAGAACACAACATCACCCCTACCCTGACATGTTCAGTATGATAGAAGAACACAACATCACCCCTACTCTGACATGTTCAGTATGATAGAAGAACACAACATCACCCCTACCCTGACATGTTCAGTATGATAGAAGAACACAACATCACCCTACCCTGACATGTTCAGTATGATAGAAGAACACAACATCTCCCCTACCCTGACATGTTCAGTATGATAGAAGAACACAACATCACCCCTACCCTGACATGTTCAGTATGATAGAAGAACACAACATCACCCCTACCCTGACATGTTGAGTATGATAGAAGAACACAACATCACCCCTACCCTGACATGTTGAACACAACATCACCCCTACCCTGACATGTTGAGTATGATAGAAGAACACAACATCACCCCTACCCTGACATGTTCAGTATGATAGAAGAACACAACATCACCCCTACCCTGACATGTTCAGTATGATAGAAGAACACAACATCTCTCCTACCCTGACATGTTCAGTATGATAGAAGAACACAACATCAACCTACCCTGACATGTTCAGTATGATAGAAGAACACATCACCCTACCCTGACATATTCAGTATGATAGAAGAACACAACATCACCCCTACCCTGACATGTTCAGTATGATAGAAGAACACAACATCACCCTACCCTGACATGTTCAGTATGATAGAAGAACACAACATCACCCCTACCCTGACATGTTCAGTATGATAGAAGTACACAACATCATGAACCGTGTGGAATCACATTCTTCTTCTTTAACACAATACCACATCACCCTGGAGTTGAGATGCTAACACCACACTATACCACATCACCCTGGAGTTGAGATGCTAACACCACACTATACCACATCACCCTGGAGTTGAGATGCTAACACCACACTATACCACATCACCCTGGAGTTTAGATGCTAACACCACACTATACCACATCACCCTGGAGTTGAGGTGCTAACACCACACTATACCACATCACCCTGGAGTTGAGATGCTAACACCACACTATAACATGCCATGGCAACCTGGAGTTGAGATGCTAACACCACACTATACCACACCACATCACCCTGGAGTTGAGATGTTAACACCACACTATACCACGCCACATCACCCTGGAGTTGAGATGTTAACACCACACTATACCACACCACATCACCCTGGAGTTGAGATGCTAACACCACACTATACCACATCACTCTGGAGTTGAGATGCTAACACCACACTATACCACATCACCCTGGAGTTGAGTTGCTAACACCACACTATACCACATCACCCTGGAGTTGAGATGCTAACACCACACATCACTCTGGAGTTGAGATGCTAACACCACACTATACCACATCACCCTGGAGTTGAGATGCTAACACCACACTATACCACATCACCCTGGAGTTGAGATGCTAACACCACACTATAACATGCCATGGCAACCTGGAGTTGAGATGCTAACACCACACTATACCACACCACATCACCCTGGAGTTGAGATGCTAACACCACACTATACCACGCCACATCACCCTGGAGTTGAGATGCTAACACCACACTATACCACGCCACATCACCCTGGAGTTGAGATGTTAACACCACACTATACCACACCACATCACCCTGGAGTTGAGATGCTAACACCACACTATACCACATCACCCTGGAGTTGAGATGCTAACACCACACTATACCACATCACCCTGGAGTTGAGATGTTAACGCCACACTATACCACATCACCCTGGAGTTGAGATGTTAACACCACACTATACCACATCACCCTGGAGTTGAGATGTTATTACCACACTATACCACGCCACATCACCCTGGAGTTGAGATGTTAACACCACACTATACCACATCACCCTGGAGTTGAGATGCTAACACCACACTATACCACATCACCCTGGAGATGAGATGTTAACACCACACTATACCACATCACCCTGGAGTTGAGATGTTAACACCACACTATACTACGCCACATCACCCTGGAGTTGAGATGTTAACACCACACTATACCACACCACATCACCCTGGAGTTGAGATGCTAACACCACACTATACCCCATAACATCACCCTGGAGTTGAGATGTTAACACCACACTATACCACATCACCCTGGGGTTGAGATGTTAACACCACACTATACCACATCACCCTGGAGTTGAGATGCTAACACCACACTATACCACACCACGCCACCCTGAAGTTGAGATGTTAACACCACACTATACCACACCACATCACCCTGGAGTTGAGATGCTAACACCACACTATACCACATCACCCTGGAGTTGAGATGTTAACACCACACTATACCACATCACCCTGGAGTTGAGATGTTAACACCACACTATACCACATCACCCTGGAGTTGAGATGTTAACACCACACTATACCACATCACCCTGGAGTTGAGATGTTAACACCACACTATTCCACGCCATATCACACTGGAGTTGAGATGCTAACACCACACTATACCACATCACCCTGGAGTTGAGATGTTAACACCACACTATACCACATCACCCTGGAGTTGAGATGTTAACACCACACTATACCACGCCACATCACCCTGGAGTTGAGATGTTAACACCACAATATACCACATCACCCTGGAGTTGAGATGTTAACACCATACTATACCACTGATCCTAGATCTGTACTCCTTCTCTGAGACTCTTTCTGACCTGATCCTAGATCAGCACTCCTACTGAGACTATGACCTGATCCTAGATCACCACTCCTACTGAGACTATGACCTGATCCTAGATCACCACTCCTACTGAGACTATGACCTGATCCTAGATCACCACTCCTACTGAGACTATGACCTGATCCTAGATCACCACTCCTACTGAGACTATGACCTGATCCTAGATCACCACTCCTACTGAGACTATGACCTGATCCTAGATCAGCACTCCTACTGAGACTCTTTCTGACCTGATCCTAGATCACCACTCCTACTGAGACTCTTTCTGAATAAGGGCGCGGGCCTCTCCCTTGGTGAGTAGGCTACCCGAGCTCCTTCTCTGAGACTCTTTCTGAATAAGGGCGCGGGCCTCTCTCTTGGTGAGTAGGCTACCCAAGCTCCTGCTGGAAGGTGACAGGCGATAAAACCCGGGCACCTGCTTCCCTCCCTCGATCCCTCTCGGCCAATCGGCCACGTTCCTTCCCGGCCAGTCAGTAGGCCACACTGAGCAGTAGTTAACAGGCTGAGGAGAGCAGTAAATGGGGATGGTAAAACACTACAGGAACACAGTCCTGGGCAGGCTGTCAGACATGACGGCTTTAAAAGACCACAGCTGCTCTCTTGGGTTCTACTGGCCTGGCTGGTGCCATGTGGAGAGATGGAGGGGTGGAGAGATGGAGGGATGGAGAGGGAGGGGTGGAGAGATGGAGAGATGGAGTGGTGCAGAAGTGGAGAGATGGAGGAGTGGAGAGATGGAGGAGTGGAGAGATGGAGGAGTGGAGAGATGGAGAGATGTGGGGTGGAGAGATAGAGGAGTGGAGAGATGGAGGGGTGGAGAGATGGAGAGATGTGGAGAGATGGAGGGGTGGAGAGATGGAGGGGTGGAGAGATGGAGAGATGGAGGGATGGAGTGGTGGAGAAGTGGAGAGATTGTGGGGTGGAGAGATGGAGGAGTGGAGAGGTGGAGAGATGGAGAGATTGTGGGGTGGAGAGATGGAGGAGTGGAGAGGTGGAGAGATGGAGAGATTGTGGGGTGGAGAGATGGAGGAGTGGAGAGGTGGAGAGATGGAGAGGTGGCGGGGTGGAGGGGTGGAGAGGTGGAGAAATGGAGGGGTGGAGAGGTGGAGGGATGGAGGGGTGGAGAGGTGGAGGGATGGAGGGGTGGAGAGATGGAGAGATGGAGGGATGGAGAGATGGAGAGGTGGAGAGATGGAGGGGTGGAGATGTGGAGAGATGGAGAGGTGGAGAGATGGAGGGGTGGAGAGATGGAGGGGTAGAGAGATGGAGGGGTGAAGAGGTGGAGAGATGGAGAAGTGGAGAGATGGAGGGGTGGAGGGATGGAGGGATGGAGAGGTAGAGGGATTGAGGGGTGGAGAGATGGAGAGATGGAGGGGTGGAGGGGTGGAGGGATGGAGGGATGGAGAGGTAGAGGGATGGAGGGGTGGAGAGATGGAGAGATGGAGGGGTGGAGAGATGGAGGGGTGGAGAGATGTGGTTTCTAGTGGGGTTCCATGCCTTTTCTAGAGTCAGTTCAGGATCCCCTGTGTTAAAGTCCTCCAGATGTGTATAGGTGCTACATAGAGGGTTTCAGTCTATTCTAGAGTCAGTTCAGGATCCCCTGTGTTAAGTGCTCCAGATGTGTATAGGAGATACATAGAGGATTTCAGTCTATTTGGACACAGGGCTTCCCAACCTGTTGTTGTTGTTGACTAAAGGGGAATGACACAGAGGTTGTTGTTCCTAGTTGGCTTGTCACTCATTGGGAATATTGGGAGGGCACAGAGTGTACATCTGTGAAACATGACCTCTGCTGGCACAGTGAGGGCACAGTGTTCATCTCTGAAACATGACCTCTGCTGGCACAGTGAGAGGTTTTTTCATCACTAAAACACGCCCATTTATCCTCTTCTTCTCTCTTTATGAAGTGCCAGATGGAGATGGAGAGGGGACTCACAGAAACAGGAACTGGTTTTCTACTGTAGAAAGGAGAGCAGATCCTGACCATGTCAATAGGGCTGAGAGAGAGCTGAGGGAAGGCTGATAGAGGATCTCACTGTTGTTGATGACTGAGACCCCGGGCTTGGAGAGAGCTGAGGGAAGGCTGATAGAGGATCTCACTGTTGTTGATGACTGACTGTTATCAGACCCCGGGCTGAGAGAGAGCTGAGGGAAGGCTGATAGAGGATCTCACTGTTGTTGATGACTGACTGTTATCAGACCCCGGGCTGGGAGAGAGCTGAGGGAAGTCTGATGGAGGATCTCACTGTTGTTGATGACTGAATGTTATGTATGGGTTATGTATGGGTTATGTATGGGTTATGAATGCATTATGTATGGGTTATGTATGGGTTATGAATGCATTATGTATGGGTTATAAATGCATTATGTATGGGTTATGAATAGGTTATGAATGCATTATGTATGGGTTATGAATAGGTTATGAATGCATTATGTATGGGTTATAAATGCATTATGTATGGGTTATGAATGCATTATGTATGGGTTATAAATGCATTATGTATGGGTTATAAATGCATTATGTATGGGTTATGAATAGGTTATGAATGCATTATGTATGGGTTATAAATGCATTATGTATGGGTTATGAATGCATTATGTATGGGTTATGAATGTGTTATGCATGCATTATGTATGGGTTATGAATGGGTTATGAAGGCATTATGTATGGGTTATGAATGTGTTATGCATGCATTATGTATGGGTTATGAATGGGTTATGTATGCATTATGTATGGGTTATGAATGTGTTATGAAGTCCTTATGTGAAGCGCTACCAAACCCACTCAGCCTCGGAGTGTCCAGTCCGATCAGAAAGAAGTGACCCAGAGCATGTTTCCCTGCATGAGTAGCTAGATATTATAAATACTATGCTAGCTGTGTGGCTGTAGGCCAGGCTTGTTGCTTCACTCACTCTCACTTTTCCTCCCCGTCTTTAAACTGAAATAACATTTATAAATGGACTCCTGAGTTATTTTTTTCTTTAGATAGCGTTCTGTTCCAGAGACGTTTGGCTAAATGGGTGTAACAGACCTAGCAGTAGCTCAGTACAATCTACAGAGGCAGAAGACTTAGGAGTCTGTCTGTGTCTGTGTCTGTGTCTGCATCGTTTGGCTAAATGGGTGTAACAGACCTAGCAGTAGCTCAGTACAATCTACAGAGGCAGAAGACTTAGGAGTCTGTCTGTGTCTGTGTCTGTGTCTGCATCGTTTGGCTAAATGGGTGTAACAGACCTAGCAGTAGCTCAGTACAATCTACAGAGGCAGAAGACTTAGGAGTCTGTCTGTGTCTGTGTCTGTGTCTGCATCGTTTGGCTAAATGGGTGTAACAGACCTAGCAGTAGCTCAGTACAATCTACAGAGGCAGAAGACTTAGGAGTCTGCCTGCGTCCTCTCTCTCTCATCAGCCTATTTTAATCACATCCATCCCTGTCCTGCGTGTGTCAGTGTCGGTGTCTGTGTCTGTGCCTGTGCATGTGTCGGTGTCTGTGCCTGTGTCTGTGCCTGTGTCTGTGTCTGTGTCTGTGTCTGTGTCTGTGTCTGTGTCTGTGTCTGTGTCTGTGCCTGTGTCTGTGTCTGTGTCTGTGTCTGTGCCTGTGCCTGTGTCTGTGTCTGTGTCTGTGCCTGTGTCTGTGTCTGTGCATGTGTCGGTGTCTGTGCCTGTGCCTGTGCCTGTGTCTGTGCCTGTGTCTGTGCCCGTGTCTGTGTCTGTGCCCGTGTCTGTGCCTGTGTCTGTGTATGCACGTTAACCCAAGGCTTTCTCTACAGAATTTTATTACAGAAACTCATATTCACAACTTGCATCCAGGGAAGTAAAACCAGCCTTTTTCAGAGTCACCAGTAAGAACCTGCTTCTGGGTACATGACTCACAGTCAAACTCTTAGACAGGAAATGCTGTTTCACAAACGTCTACTTAAGTGTTGAAAATGTATTCGTGCTTTTACTAGAGTTTAGGTTGTTAACGACGTAGGGGTGAGAGGGAAGTTATTAGTCACGTGAGGCGGTGTGCTGGGAGGCTGTGGATCCTGGCTGGTTACGGCAGGCTTCACCAGGGCTGTGGATCCTGGCTGGTTACGGCAGGCTTCACCAGGGCTGTGGATCCTGGCTGGCTGGTTACGGCAGGCTTCACCAGGGCTGTGGATCCTGGCTGGTTGGTCACGGCAGGCTTCACCAGGGCTGTGGATCCTGGCTGGCTGGTTACGGCAGGCTTCACCAGGGCTGTGGATCCTGGCTGGTTACGGCAGGCTTCACCAGGGCTGTGGATCCTGGCTGGTTACGGCAGGCTTCACCAGGGCTGTGGATCCTGGCTGGCTGGTTACGGCAGGCTTCACCAGGGCTGTGGATCCTGGCTGGTTACGGCAGGCTTCATCAGGGCTGTGGATCCTGGCTGGTTACAGCAGGCTTCATCAGGGCTGTGGATCCTGGCTGGCTGGTTACGGCAGGCTTCACCAGGGCTGTGGATCCTGGCTGGCTGGTTATGGCAGGCTTCACCAGGGCTGTGGATCCTGGCTGGTTACGGCAGGCTTCACCAGGGCTGTGGATCCTGGCTGGCTGGTTACGGCAGGCTTCATCAGGGCTGTGGATCCTGGCTGGTTACAGCAGGCTTCATCAGGGCTGTGGATCCTGGCTGGCTGGTTACGGCAGGCTTCACCAGGGCTGTAGATCCTGGCTGGCTGGTTACGGCAGGCTTCACCAGGGCTGTGGATCCTGGCTGGCTGGTTACGGCAGGCTTCACCAGGGCTGTGGATCCTGGCTGGTTACGGCAGGCTTCGCCAGGGCTGTGGATCCTGGCTGGCTGGTTACAGCAGGCTTCACCAGGGCTGTGTGCTGGGAGACTGTGGATCCTGGCTGGCTGGTTACGGCAGGCTTTACCAGGGCTGTGGATCCTGGCTGGCTGGTTACGGCAGGCTTCACCAGGGCTGTGGATCCTGGCTGGCTGGTTACGGCAGGCTTCACCAGGGCTGTGGATCCTGGCTGGCTGGTTACGGCAGGCTTCACCAGGGCTGTGGATCCTGGCTGGCTGGTTACGGCAGGCTTCACCAGGGCTGTGGTTCCTGGCTGGCTGGTTACGGCAGGCTTGGGCGGCATGCTGGTGTTTGGAGGAGATGGGAGGACAAGTCTCTGCTGTAGTGGAGACTAAGTGGTGTTTGGAGGAGATGGGAGGACAAGTCTCTGCTGTAGTGGAGACTAAGTGGTGTTTGGAGGAGACGGGAGGACAAGTCTCTGCTGTAGTGGAGACTAAGTGGTGTTTGGAGGAGACGTGAGGACAAGTCTCTGCTGTAGTGGAGACTAAGTGGTGTTTGGAGGAGACGGGAGGACAAGTCTCTGCTGTAGTGGAGACTAAGTGGTGTTTGAAGGCAGCGGGAGGACAAGTCTCTGCTGTATTGGAGACTAAGTGGTGTTTGGAGGAGATGGGAGGACAAGTCTCTGCTGTAGTGGAGACTAAGTGGTGTTTGGAGGCAGCGGGAGGACAAGTCTCTGCTGTAGTGGAGACTAAGTGGTGTTTGGAGGAGACGGGAGGACAAGTCTCTGCTGTAGTGGAGACTAAGTGGTGTTTGGAAGAGATGGGAGGACAAGTCTCTGCTGTAGTGGAGACTAAGTGGTGTTTGGAGGAGATGGGAGGACAAGTCTCTGCTGTAGTGGAGACTAAGTGGTGTTTGGAGGAGACAGGAGGACAAGTCTCTGCTGTAGTGGAGACTAAGTGGTGTTTGGAGGAGATGGGAGGACAAGTCTCTGCTGTAGTGGAGACTAAGTGGTGTTTGAAGGAGATGGGAGGACAAGTCTCTGCTGTAGTGGAGACTAAGTGGTGTTTGGAGGAGATGGGAGGACAAGTCTCTGCTGTAGTGGAGACTAAGTGGTGTTTGGAGGAGACAGGAGGACAAGTCTCTGCTGTAGTGGAGACTAAGTGGTGTTTGAAGGCAGCGGGAGGACAAGTCTCTGCTGTAGTGGAGACTAAGTGGTGTTTGGAGGAGATGGGAGGACAAGTCTCTGCTGTAGTGGAGACTAAGTGGTGTTTGGAGGAGACAGGAGGACAAGTCTCTGCTGTAGTGGAGACTAAGTGGTGTTTGGAGGAGATGGGAGGACAAGTCTCTGCTGTAGTGGAGACTAAGTGGTGTTTGAAGGCAGCAGGAGGACAAGTCTCTGCTGTAGTGGAGACTAAGTGGTGTTTGGAGGAGACGGGAGGACAAGTCTCTGCTGTAGTGGAGACTAAGTGGTGTTTGGAGGAGATGGGAGGACAAGTCTCTGCTGTAGTGGAGACTAAGTGGTGTTTGGAGGAGATGGGAGGACAAGTCTCTGCTGTAGTGGAGACTAAGTGGTGTTTGAAGGCAGCGGGAGGACAAGTCTCTGCTGTAGTGGAGACTAAGTGGTGTTTGGAGGAGATGGGAGGACAAGTCTCTGCTGTAGTGGAGACTAAGTGGTGTTTGGAGGAGATGGGAGGACAAGTCTCTGCTGTAGTGGAGACTAAGTGGTGTTTGAAGGAGACAGGAGGACAAGTCTCTGCTGTAGTGGCGACTAAGTGGTGTTTGGAGGAGATGGGAGGACAAGTCTCTGCTGTAGTGGAGACTAAGTGGTGTTTGAAGGAGACAGGAGGACAAGTCTCTGCTGTAGTGGAGACTAAGTTGTGTTTGGAGGAGACAGGAGGACAAGTCTCTGCTGTAGTGGAGACTAAGTGGTGTTTGGAGGAGATGGGAGGACAAGTCTCTGCTGTAGTGGAGACTAAGTGGTGTTTGAAGGAGACAGGAGGACAAGTCTCTGCTGTAGTGGAGACTAAGTGGTGTTTGGAGGAGACGGGAGGACAAGTCTCTGCTGTAGTGGAGACTAAGTGGTAATTGAAGGCAGCGGGAGGACAAGTCTCTGCTGTAGTGGAGACTAAGTGGTGTTTGGAGGAGACGGACGACAAGTCTCTGCTGTAGTGGAGACTAAATGGTGTTTGGAGGAGACGGGAGGACAAGTCTCTGCTGTAGTGGAGACTAAGTGGTGTTTGGAGGAGACGGGTGGACAAGTCTCTGCTGTAGTGGAGACTAAGTGTTGTTTGGAGGAGATGGGAGGACAAGTCTCTGCTGTAGTGGAGACTAAGTGGTGTTTGAAGGCAGCGGGAGGACAAGTCTCTGCTGTAGTGGAGACTAAGTGGTGTTTGGAGGAGACAGGAGGACACGTCTCTGCTGTAGTGGAGACTAAGTGGTGTTTGGAGGAGACAGGAGGACAAGTCTCTGCTGTAGTGGAGACTAAGTGGTGTTTGGAGGAGACAGGAGGACAAGTCTCTGCTGTAGTGGAGACTAAGTGGTGTTTGGAGGAGATGGGAGGACAAGTCTCTGCTGTAGTGGAGACTAAGTGGTGTTTGAAGGCAGCAGGAGGACAAGTCTCTGCTGTAGTGGAGACTAAGTGGTGTTTGGAGGAGACGGGAGGACAAGTCTCTGCTGTAGTGGAGACTAAGTGGTGTTTGAAGGCAGCAGGAGGACAAGTCTCTGCTGTAGTGGAGACTAAGTGGTGTTTGGAGGAGACGGGAGGACAAGTCTCTGCTGTAGTGGAGACTAAGTGGTGTTTGGAGGAGACGGGAGGACAAGTCTCTGCTGTAGTGGAGACTAAGTGGTGTTTGGAGGAGACGGGAGGACAAGTCTCTGCTGTAGTGGAGACTAAGTGGTGTTTGGAGGAGATGGGAGGACAAGTCTCTGCTGTAGTGGAGACTAAGTGGTGTTTGGAGGAGACGGGAGGACACGTCTCTGCTGTAGTGGAGACTAAGTGGTGTTTGGAGGAGACGGGAGGACAAGTCTCTGCTGTAGTGGAGACTAAGTGGTGTTTGGAGGAGACGGGAGGACAAGTCTCTGCTGTAGTGGAGACTAAGTGGTGTTTGGAGGAGATGGGAGGACAAGTCTCTGCTGTAGTGGAGACTAAGTGGTGTTTGGAGGAGATGGGAGGACAAGTCTCTGCTGTAGTGGAGACTAAGTGGTGTTTGGAGGAGACGGGAGGAAGACTCAGCACCGAGTAATAACCTGTTAGATTATTACCTTGGTTCCACCAACCATTTGAGAAAAGGACATTGTACTTCTGCTGCTCCAGACCTGAGCCCTAGGACCATGCCCCAGGACTACCTGACATGATGACTCCTTGCTGTCCCCAGTCCGCCTGGCCGTGCTGCTGCTCCAGTTTCAACTGACCTGAGCCCTAGGACCATGCCCCAGGACTACCTGACATGATGACTCCTTGCTGTCCCCAGTCCACCTGACCGTGCTGCTGCTCCAGTTTCAACTGTTCTGCCTTATTATTATTCGACCATGCTGGTCATTTATGAACATTTGAACATCTTGGCCATGTTCTGTTATAATCTCCACCCGGCACAGCCAGAAGAGGACTGGCCACCCCACATAGCCTGGTTCCTCTCTAGGTTTCTTCCTAGGTTTTGGCCTTTTCTAGGGAGTTTTTCCTAGCCACCGTGCTTCTACACCTGCATTGCTTGCTGTTTGGTGGTTTTAGGCTGGGTTTCTGTACAGCACTTTGAGATATCAGCTGATGTACGAAGGGCTATATAAATACATTTGATTTGATTTGATTGTACTTCTCATAGATTCACAGTAAATACACATACTAAAATACTAGCTGTTGTCTGAGGGATGAATCCCAACTTTCTCTTATATTTTTTACTTAATCAGATGTTTGACATCGATAGTATGACTGAGTAGAAAATGGGACTTTAGTAAAAGTCAGGTTTGGTTCCTGTCTTGTGTAGTGCATCAGTTCTTCGTCATCGTTAGGTACCCCGTGTGATTTTAGAGGAGTCAAATAATGACAACAGCTGTAGAAATACCCTCCTCTCCCTCTTCTTCCTCACTTGGCTAACCGCTAGAATACAGGCCTGTTATTACCCCTCACACTGTCACAGACAGACATCATGGGGCTTGTGTCCTAAATCACATCCTATTTTATGGGCCGCGGTCAACGTTAGTGCACTTATATAGGAGACAGAGTGCCGTTTGGGATGCAGACGTGATGTGGTGCTGGAGCTGCTAGCCGTCAGGGTGATGGATGGAAGAGGTGTGTGCCAGGAGTGTGTTTTATGAAAGTTACAGGGCCCCAGGGCCACTCTCTCAAGCACATAATCCACGTTAAAGTGCTTAGCAGGATGAACCAGCGTTTATTAAACACCTAGGAGAGACCGTAGAGTTGACCTGGGGCTTGGTACTGTTTCTAACCATACATCTAACTAGGTTTATCACACACTCTCTCTCCCTCTCTCGCTCTCTCTTTCTTCCTCTCTCGCTCTCTCTTTCTTCCTCTCTCTCTCTTTCTCTCTCTCTCTCTCTCTTTCTCTCTCCCTCTCTCTCTCTCGCTCTCTTTCTTCCTCTCACTCTCGCTCTCTCTTTCTCCCTCTCTCTCTCTAGCGGTTTTATATCACACGCCTTTGGCATTTGGGCATGAAATTAAAATGGCCCTCAAACTCCCAATTCATTATATACGTCAAATAAAAATCCATATTTTTACAGATTGATCATTATTTTACAAAGCCATCTGGGACAGCCTTTACATCAATAGTCCCTGCTCTAAGCCATCTGGGACAGCCTTTACATCATTAGTCCCTGCTCTAAGCCATCTGGGACAGCCTTTACAAGTGGTGTCATCATTAGTCCCTGCTCTAAGCCATCTGGGACAGCTTTTACAAGTGGTGTCATCATTATTCCCTGCTCTAAGCCATATGGGACAGCCTTTACATCATTAGTCCCGGCTCTAAGCCATCTGGGACAGCCTTTACAAGTGGTGTCATCATTAGTCCCTGCTCTATCTCTGTATTTGTCCTAACCCCTAACCCTAAACCCTAACCCCTAACCCTTACCCCTAACCCCTAACCCCTAACTCTAACCCCTAACCCTAACCCTAACCCTAACCCTAACCCTAACCCCTAACCTAACCCCTAACCCTAACCCCTAACCCCTAACCCTAACCCCTAACCCTAACCCTAACCCCTAACCCTAACCCTAACCCCTAACCCTAACCCTAACCCCTAACCCCTAAACCTAATCCTAACCCCTAACTCTAACCCTAACCCGTAACCCCTAACCCTAACCCCTAACCCCTAATCCCTAACCCCTAACCGCTAACCCTAACCCCTAACCCTAACCCCTAACCCCTAACCCTTACCCTTTCTGTCAAAGTGAAAAAATGTATTTTTTTTGTCAATATGTTTTAGATTTGATGGAACACGTGAGAATGGCCTATAAAGGGAGGGGTATTGATTTCACATGTGGAGGATTTAGAGCAGCAGGCTGGCTCAAGAGAGAGCAGAGCAGGGAGGAGGGTAGGCCCTGTTGGGGAGAGGAGAGCCCTGTTGGGGAGAGGAGAGCCCTGTTGGGGAGAGGAGAGGAAGCTCCCCAACAGTACACCCCAGCCCCAGCCCTATACCTCAGCCCTATACCCCAGCCCTATACCCCAGCCCTATAACCCAGCCCTATAACCCAGTCCTATACCCCAGTCCTATACCCCAGCCCTATACCCCAGCCCTATACCCCAGCCCTATACCCCAGCCCTATACCCCAGCCCTATACCTCAGCCCTATACCCCAGCCCTATACCCCAGCCCCAGCCCTATACCCCAGCCCTATACCCCAGCCCTATACCCCAGCCCTATACCCCAGCCCTAGCCCTATACCCCAGCCCTATACCCCAGCCCTATACCCCAGCCCTATACCCCAGCCCTACACCCCAGCCCTATACCCCAGCCCTATACCCCAGCCCTATACCCCAGCCCTATACCCCAGCCCTATACCCCAGCCCTATACCTCAGCCCTATACCCCAGCCCTATACCCCAGCCCCAGCCCTATACCCCAGCCCTATACCTCAGCCCTATACCCCAGCCCCAGCCCTATACCCCAGCCCTATACCCCAGCCCTATACCCCAGCCCTATACCCCAGCCCCAGCCCTATACCCCAGCCCTATACCCCAGCCCTCTCCTCTCCAGGGATAATGTGCTCAGAGTTGCTCAGGGCTGCTCGGGGGCTCACAGCGCTCGGCTATGACTCTGGGAGCCCTTTAAAAACACTATATGAGTTCCACATATACCCCAGCCCTATACCCCAGCCCTATACCCCAGCCCTATACCCCAGCCCTATACCCCAGCCCTATACCCCAGCCCTACACCCCAGCCCTATACCCCAGCCCTATACCCCAGCCCTATACCCCAGTCCTATACCCCAGCCCTATACTCCAGCCCTATACCCCAGCCCTATACCCCAGCCCTATACCCCAGCCCTATACCCCAGCCCCAGCCCTATACCCCAGCCCTATACCCCAGCCCTATACCCCAGCCCTATACCCCAGCCCTATACCCCAGCCCTATACCCCAACCCTATACCCCAGCCCTATACCCCAGCCCTATACCCCAGCCCTATACCCCAGTCCTATACCCCAGCCCTATACCCCAGCCCTATACCCCAGTCCTATACCCCAGCCCTATACCCCAGCCCTATACCCCAGCCCTATACCCCAGCCCTCTCCTCTCCAGGGATAATGTGCTCAGAGTTGCTCAGGGCTGCTCGGGGGCTCACAGCGCTCGGCTATGACTCTGGGAGCCCTTTAAAAACACTATATGAGTTCCACATATACCCCAGTCCTATACCCCAGCCCTATACCCCAGCCCTATACCCCAGCCCTATACCCCAGCCCTATACCCCAGCCCTATACCCCAGCCCCAGCCCTATACCCCAGCCCCAGCCCTATACCCCAGCCCCAGCCCTATACCCCAGCCCCAGCCCTATACCCCAGCCCCAGCCCTATACCCCAGCCCTATACCCCAGCCCCAGCCCTATACCCCAGCCCCAGCCCTATACCCCAGCCCTACACCCCAGCCCTATACCCCAGCCCTATACCCCAGCCCTATACCCCAGCCCTATACCCCAGCCCTATACCCCAG
Source organism: Oncorhynchus clarkii lewisi (assembly GCF_045791955.1). NCBI lineage: Eukaryota > Metazoa > Chordata > Actinopteri > Salmoniformes > Salmonidae > Oncorhynchus > Oncorhynchus clarkii. The sequence goes on along the minus strand of NC_092149.1, from coordinate 3,333,495 downwards.
CCCTATACCCCAGCCCTATACCCCAGCCCTATACCCCAGCCCTATACCCCAGCCCTATACCCCAGCCCCAGTCCGGCCTCTGTCCCAGTCCTATAACCCAACTCCAGCCCTCTCCTCTCCAGGGATAATGTGCTCAGAGTTGCTCAGGGCTGCTCGGGGGCTCACAGCGCTCGGCTATGACTCTGGGAGCCCTTTAAAAACACTATATGAGTTCCACATATACCCCAGCCCTATACCCCAGCCCTATACCCCAGCCCTATACCCCAGCCCTATACCCCAGCCCTATACCCCAGCCCTATACCCCAGCCCTATACCCCAGTCCTATACCCCAGCCCTATACCCCAGCCCTATACCCCAGCCCTATACCCCAGCCCTCTCCTCTCCAGGGATAATGTGCTCAGAGTTGCTCAGGGCTGCTCGGGGGCTCACAGCGCTCGGCTATGACTCTGGGAGCCCTTTAAAAACATTATATGAGTTCCACATACACAATTTATTAAGACTTCTGTCCTAAATGGTTATGGTGGAAGTATTACTGGGTTTCAATACAGGAAATGATTGCAGACTTTGACAGATTCTGGTACGGTAGACGAGGCAGTGTGTGACCCCGATTGGAGGAGAGGGGGTCAGCGCTCTACAGACCCAGTCAGAGGGGTAACAGCTAGTACTAAAACTCCTGCTGCAGGCAACCTGAAATAAAAGATATCGAAAGGCTGAGATCTCTTCTATAAACATCCTCATGTACTCTGAGGTCACTCTGCTAGTGATGTGCGAGGGACATGAAGTGTTGCCTAGACGATGTTGTAACAGCTCTTACCTCCTCTTGGTTTGGGACCTGAGGCTCTGCTAGTAATGTGTGGGGGACATGAAGTGTTGCCTAGACGATGTTGTAACAGCTCTTACCTCCTCTTGGTTGGGACCTGAGGCTACGATAAGCTCCTTACACTTCCTTTTTTATCCTTGGCAAAACAAGTTGTGCTTTGCCTCCGACCATGTTTTTGCTGTGGTGTTCCTGCTAGATCCAGTTAGTGGGTCTGGGGGTGGGCCTGGAGAACTGAGGATACGTCCCGAATCACACCCTATAGTGCACTACCAGTTAGTGGGTCTGGGGGTGGGTCTGGGGGACTGAGGATACGTCCCGAATCACACCCTATAGTGCACTACCAGTTAGTGGGTCTGGGGGTGGGTCTGGGGAACTGAGGATACGTCCCGAATCACACCCTATAGTGCACTACCAGCTAGTGGGTCTGGGGGTGCACTACCAGTTAGTGGGTCTGGGGGTGGGTCTGGGGGACTGAGGATACGTCCCGAATCACACCCTATAGTGCACTACCAGTTAGTGGGTCTGGGGGTGGGTCTGGGGGACTGAGGATACGTCCCGAATCACACCCTATAGTGCACTACCAGTTAGTGGGTCTGGGGGTGGGCCTGGAGAACTGAGGATACGTCCCGAATCACACCCTATAGTGCACTACCAGTTAGTGGGTCTGGGGGTGGGCCTGGGGGACTGAGGATACGTCCCGAATCACACCCTATAGTGCACTACCAGTTAGTGGGTCTGGGGGTGGGCCTGGAGAACTGAGGATACGTCCCAAATCACACCCTATAGTGCACTACCAGTTAGTGGGTCTGGGGGTGGGTCTGGGGGACTGAGGATACGTCCCGAATCACACCCTATAGTGCACTACCAGTTAGTGGGTCTGGGGGTGGGCCTGGAGAACTGAGGATACGTCCCGAATCACACCCTATAGTGCACTACCAGTTAGTGGGTCTGGGGGTGGGCCTGGAGAACTGAGGATACGTCCTGAATCACACCCTATAGTGCACTACCAGTTAGTGGGTCTGGGGGTGGGCCTGGAGAACTGAGGATACGTCCCGAATCACACCCTATAGTGCACTACCAGTTAGTGGGTCTGGGGGTGGGCCTGGAGAACTGAGGATACGTCCCGAATCACACCCTATAGTGCACTACCAGTTAGTGGGTCTGGGGGTGGGCCTGGAGAACTGAGGATACGTCCCGAATCACACCCTATAGTGCACTACCAATTAGTGGGTCTGGGGGTGGGCCTGGAGAACTGAGGATACGTCCCGAATCACACCCTATAGTGCACTACCAGTTAGTGGGTCTGGGGGTGGGCCTGGGGAACTGAGGTTACGTCCCGAATCACACCCTATAGTGCACTACCAGTTAGTGGGTCTGGGGGTGGGCCTGGAGAACTGAGGATGCGTCCCGAATCACACCCTATAGTGCACTACCAGTTAGTGGGTCTGGGGGTGGGCCTGGAGAACTGAGGATACGTCCCGAATCACACCCTATAGTGCACTACCAGTTAGTGGGTCTGGGGGTGGGCCTGGAGAACTGAGGTTACGTCCCGAATCACACCCTATAGTGCACTACCAGTTAGTGGGTCTGGGGGTGGGTCTGGGGAACTGAGGATACGTCCCAAATCACACCCTATAGTGCACTACCAGTTAGTGGGTCTGGGGGTGGGCCTGGAGAACTGAGGATACGTCCCGAATCACACCCTATAGTGCACTACCAGTTAGTGGGTCTGGGGGTGGGCCTGGAGAACTGAGGTTACGTCCCGAATCACACCCTATTTCCTATATAGTGCACCACTTTTGACGAGTGCTCGTATAGGGCTCTGGTCTAAAGTAGGATGTTGTATTAAACATAGTCTGGGACTGTTTACAGTCTGGTCTAAAGTAGGATGTCGTATTAAACACGGTCTGGGACTGTTTACAGTCGGGTCTAAAGTAGGATGTTGTATTAAACATAGTCTGGGACTGTTTACAGTCGGGTCTAAAGTAGGATGTCGTATTAAACACGGTCTGGGACTGTTTACAGTCTGGTCTAAAGTAGAATGTCGTATTAAACACGGTCTGGGACTGTTTACAGTCTGGTCTAAAGTAGGATGTCGTATTAAACACGGTCTGGGACTGTTTACAGTCTGGTCTAAAGTAGAATGTCGTATTAAACACGGTCTGGGACTGTTTACAGTCTGGTCTAAAGTAGGATAATGTATTAAACACGGCCTGGGACTGTTTACAGTCTGGTCTAAAGTAGGATGTTGTATTAAACATAGTCTGGGACATGTTTACAGTCTGGTCTAAAGTAGGATAATGTATTAAACATAGTCTGGGACTGTTTACAGTCTGGTCTAAAGTAGGATGTTGTATTAAACATAGTCTGGGACATGTTTACAGTCTGGTCTAAAGTAGGATAATGTATTAAACATAGTCTGGGACATGTTTACAGTCTGGTCTAAAGTAGGATAATGTATTAAACATAGTCTGGGACTGTTTACAGTCTGGTCTAAAGTAGGATGTTGTATTAAACATAGTCTGGGACTGTTTACACTGGCTGGCTGACGGGTTGGCTGGCTGGCTGACTAGCTGGCTGACTGACTGGTTGGTTGGCTGGCTGACTGGCTGGCTGGCTGGCTGGCTGGCTGGCTGACTGGCTGGCTGGCTGGCTGGCTGGCTGACTGGTTGGCTGGCTGACTGGCTGGCTGGCTGACTGGTTGGCTGGCTGACTGGTTGGCTGGCTGACTGGCTGGCTGGCTGGCCAGCCAGCCAGCTCCTTCACTGGAGCTGGGGAGCATCTCACATCTCCATGACCCAGCTCCTCCACTGGAGCTGGGGAGCATCTCACATCTCCATGACCCAGCTCCTCCACTGCAGCTGGGGAGCATCTCACATCTCCATGACCCAGCTCCTCCACTGCAGCTGGGGAGCATCTCACATCTCCATGACCCAGCTCCTCCACTGGAGCTGGGGAGCATCTCACATCTCCATGACCCAGCTCCTCCACTGCAGCTGGGGAGCATCTCACATCTCCATGACCCAGCTCCTCCACTGCAGCTGGGGAGCATCTCACATCTCCATGACCCAGCTCCTCCACTGGAGCTGGGGAGCATCTCACATCTCCATGACCCAGCTCCTTCACTGGAGCTGGAGAGCATCTCACATGCAGTGGCATAGTCTGGACCTACTGCATCACACGACTACAATGTTAGGTGAGGTTAACAGGTGTAAACCCAGGTAGCAACCAAACCATCTGGATTACCCCAGGAATTTCAGCTGCTACCGAACCTAGAATAGGTGTACAGAAATATTGTCAGAGATGGCTAAGATTCACTACAGTTCTCTAGAGTAACATAGTCATCTCTAGTACATATCCACTAGATGGAAGAAGACATACTGCAGACAGGTGTGTGCTTTTTCCAAATCATGTCCAATCTATTCGATTGACCTCAGGTGGACTCCAATCACGTTGTAGAAACCATCTCAAGGATAATCAATGGGAACAGGACGGCACCTGAGATCAATTTCGAGTCTCATAGCAAAAGGGTCTGAATACTGATGTAAAATAAGGCATTTCTGCTTTTCTACACACCTGTTTTCACTTTGTCATTATGGGGTATTGTGATGTCATTATGGGGTATTGTGATGTCATTATGGGGTATTGAGATGTCATTATGGGGTATTGTGATGTCATTATGGGGTATTGAGATGTTATTATGGGGTATTGTGATGTCATTATGGGGTATTGTGATGTCATTATGGGGTATTGTGATGTCATTATGGGGTATTGTGATGTCATTACGGGGTATTGTGATGTCATTATGGGGTATTGTGATGTCATTATGGGGTATTGTAATGTCATAATGGGGTATTGTGATGTCATTGTGAGGATTTTTATTTATTTAATCCATTTTAGAATAAGGCGGTAACTTAACAAAATGTGGAAAAAGTCAAGAGGTTTGAATACTTTCAGAATGCACTGTATAGGGTAAGGGTTATTCCTTCTGTTAAGTAGATTAAGACACAGGGTTATTCCTACTGTTAAGTAGATTAAGACATATCGGGTTATTCCTACTGTTAAGTAGATTAAGACATATCGGGTTATTCCTACTGTTAAGTACATTAATTAAGACATATCGGGTTATTCCTACTGTTAAGTAGATTAAGTACAACACCAGAGAACATAACAAAGTAAGTGAGAACATCCATGTTGTTTCTGGTCCTCCCTGGGTTAACTGGAGGGAGGGAGGGAGGGACAGACTGGGAGGGAGGGAGGGACAGACTGGGAGGGAGGGATGGACAGACTGGGAGGAAGGGAGGGAGGGAGGGACTGGGAGGGACTGGGAGGGAGGGATGGACAGACTGGGAGGGAGGGAGGGACAGACTGGGAGGGAGGGATGGACAGACTGGGAGGGAGGGATGGACAGACTGGGAGGAAGGGAGGGAGGGAGGGAGGGACTGGGAGGGAGGGATGGACAGACTGGGAGGGAGGGAGGGACAGACTGGGAGGGAGGGATGGACAGACTGGGAGGGAGGGATGGACAGACTGGGAGGGAGGGAGGGAGGGAGGGAGGGAGGGAGGGAGGGACAGACTGGGAGGGAGGGAGGGAGGGACAGACTGGGAGGGAGGGAGGGAGGGACAGACTGGGAAGGAGGGAGGGACAGACTGGGAGGGAGGGATGGACAGACTGGGAGGGAGGGATGGACAGACTGGGAGGGAGGGAGGGACATACTGGGAGGGAGGGATGGATAGACTGGGAGGGAGGGAGGGACAGACTGGGAGGGAGGGAGGGACAGACTGGGAGGGAGGGATGGACAGACTGGGAGGGAGGGAGGGAGGGACAGACTGGGAGGGAGGGAGGGACATACTGGGAGGGAGGGATGGATAGACTGGGAGGAAGGGAGGGAGGGAGGGAGGGACTGGGAGGGAGGGATGGACAGACTGGGAGGGAGGGAGGGACAGACTGGGAGGGAGGGATGGACAGACTGGGAGGGAGGGATGGACAGACTGGGAGGGAGGGAGGGAGGGAGGGAGGGAGGGAGGGAGGGAGGGAGGGAGGGAGGGAGGGAGGGAGGGACAGACTGGGAGGGAGGGAGGGAGGGACAGACTGGGAGGGAGGGAGGGAGGGACAGACTGGGAAGGAGGGAGGGACAGACTGGGAGGGAGGGATGGACAGACTGGGAGGGAGGGATGGACAGACTGGGAGGGAGGGAGGGACATACTGGGAGGGAGGGATGGATAGACTGGGAGGGAGGGAGGGACAGACTGGGAGGAAGGGATGGACAGACTGGGAGGGAGGGAGGGACAGACTGGGAGGGAGGGACAGACTGGGAGGGATGGATGGACAGACTGGGAGGGAGGGAGGGAGGGAGGGACAGACTGGGAGGGAGGGACAGACTGGGAAGGATGGATGGACAGACTGGGAGGGAGGGATGGACAAACTGGGAGGGAGGGATGGACAGACTGGGAGGGAGGGAGGGAGGGACAGACTGGGAGAGAGGGAGGGACATACTGGGAGGGAGGGATGGACAGACTGGGAGGGAGGGAGGGATGGACAGACTGGGAGGGAGGGAGGGAGGGACAGACTGGGAGGGAGGAAGGGAGGGACAGACTGGGAGGGATGGACAGACTGGGAGGGAGGGATTGAGGGATGGATGGATGGGGGAGGGAGGGAGGGAGGGATGATGGATGGGGGGAGGGAGGGATGGATGGGGGAGGGATGGATGGAGGGAGTGATGCAGGGAGGGAGGGATGGAGGAAGAGAGGGATGGATAGATGAATGGGGGAGGTAGGGATGGATGGAGGAATGCAGGGAGAAAGAGAGGGAGTGATGGATGGATGGCGGAAGAAAGAGGGAGGGAGGGAGGGAGGGATGGATGGAGGAAGAGAGAGAGAGAGAGAGAGAGAGAGAGGGAGGGAAGGAAGGAAGGAAGGAAGGAAGGAAGGAAGGAAGGAAAAAGAGGGGGAGGGATGGATGGATGGAGGAAGAGAGAGAGAGGGAGGGAGGGAGGGATGGAGGAAGAGAGAGAGAGGGAGGGAGGGAGGGAGGGAGGGAGGGAGGGAGGAAGAGAGAGAGAGAGAGGGAGGGAGGGAGGGAGGGAGGGAGGGAGGAAGAGAGAGAGAGAGAGAGAGGGAGGGAGGGAGGGAGGGAGAGAGAGAGAGAGGGAGGGATGGAGGGAGGAAGAGGGGGAGGGAGGGAGGGAGGAATGGAGGAAGAGGGGGAGGGAGGGAGGGAGGGATGGATGGATGGGTAGACAGGGAGTCATAAACCCAGAAGACCAGGAGCCCTCGTTCATGTTTACTCCAATCTGTTATGAGTGATGTCACCAGGTTGTTAAAAGATACAGTTCTCAGCGGTCCTTGTTTCTATCTGAGAAAACAAACAAGTTTCAAGTTTTATTAGTCGTACGGGATATGATTACTAGTCGAGTTAGGCAGCCCCCCCCCCTCTCTGACTCAGAGGGGTTCGGTTAAATCAAATCAAGTTTTATTGGTCACATACACATACAGTGGCATTCGGGAAAGTATTCAGACCCCTTGACTTTTCCCCACATTTTATTACGTTACAGCCTTATTCTAAAATGGATTAAATAAAAACTATTCTCAGCGATCTACACACAATATCACATAATGACAAAGCGAAAGCTGTTTTAAAAAATAAATAAAATTAGCAAATGTATTAAAAAATAAAAAACAGAAATACCTTATTTACAAAAGTATTCAGACCCTTTGCTATGAGACTTGAAATTGAGATCTGGTGCATCCTGTTTCCATTGATCATCCTTGAGATGTTTCTACAACTTGATTGGAGTCCACCTGTGGTAAATTCACTTGATTGAACATGATTTGGAAAGGGCACACACCTGTCTATATAAAGGCCCCACAGTTGTCAGTGCATGTCAGAGTAAAAACCAAGCCATGAGGTCGAAGGAAGTGTCCGTAGAGCTCCGAGACAGGATTGTGTCGAGGCACAGATCTGGGGAAGGGTACCAAAACAATTCTGCAGCATTGAAGGTCCCCAAGAACAAAATGGCCTCCATCAGTTTGGAACCATCAAGACTCTTCCTAGAGCTGGCCGGCTAAACTGAGCAATCAGGGGACAAGGACCTTGGTCAGGGAGGTGACCAAGAACCTGATGGTCACTCTGGCAGAGCTCTAGAGATCCTCTGTGGAGATGGGAGAACCTTCCAGAAGGACAACCATCTCTGCAGCACTCTACCAATCAGGCCTTAATGGTAGAGTGACCAGACGGAAGCCACTCCTCAGTAAAAGGCACATGACAGCCTGCTTGGAGTTTGCCAAATGGCACCTAAAGGAATGTCAGACCATGAGAAACAAGATTCTCTGGTTTGATGAAACCAAGATTGAACTCTTTGGCCTGAATGCCAAGTGTCACGTCTGGAGGAAACCTGGCACCATCCTTACGGTGAAGCATGGTGGTCGCAGCATCACGCTGTGGGGAAGTTTTTCAGTGGCAGGGACTGGGAGACTAGTCAGGATCGAGGCAAAGATGAACGGAGAAAAGTACAGGCACCTCGAAAAGGCAAGTAGCAGTGGTCTGGTGTTTTTCCTAAGCAAGTACTACAGTCAATGTGTTGATAGAACTTCGGTAAGGGGAATATACACGGCTATGTCTATAACCAAAGAGAATTATCTTGGGAGGTAATACGGTCGGCATTTGATTATGAGGTATTCTAGGTCAGGTGAACAAAAGGACTTGAGTTTATGTATGTTGTTATGATTACACCATGAGTAGTTAATCATGAAGCATACACCCCCCGCCTTTCTTCTTCCTGGAGAGTTCTTTATTCCTGTCTCAGCGATGAACTGAGAACCCAGCTGGCTGTATGGATGGGGACAGTATATCCCATACAGTTGCTTCAGCCACATTGCGAGTCATATCCGGTCAAAACTTGTAGATTTGTTGACGTGCTGCTGCGCGGTTTGTAGCTAATCTTACTTTGCTACCTGGAAACTTTATGTTTTTTACTTTTTAATTACCGTTTTATATTTTTTTAAATTCCCCTCGCTCTACTTTTTTCATTCAACTTTTTCATCACGGAAGCTTTATCTGGTCAGGATCTACACCAGCCGACGCTGAGTAGTGACATTAACATGATGCCTTCTAATTGCTGTACTCATAATATACAGGAGAACGATCGCCTTACGGGGAGGATAGCCGTGCTGCAAGCCCAGCTTCAGACACAATCGTCAGGCAGGGTAATTTCAGTGTAGGAAAGGATGAAACAGCGTCTGTGCCACCAGTAAGTACAGATAGTAGTATAAATCCCCCTCCCCACACAGTACCCGCAGCTGGACAATTTTCTCATGGCTTCTGGAAGGAAATGCTGTAGGAATGCTCAACTGGTGTCGCTCATTCAGCCGACAGAAACTTTCAACCGGTTCTCCCCACTAAGCAGCGAGTCAGAGTTAGAGGCCGAGCCTTCTCTGGCTTCTCGCCGAAGCCTCCCACCATTAGCTTTGACAAATTGAAAACCCTAGTCATTGGCGACTCCATTACCCATAGTATTAGACTTAAAACGAACCATCCAGGAATCATACACTGTTTACCAGGGGGCAGGGCTACCGACGTTAAGGCTAATCTGAAGATGGTGCTGGCTAAGGCTAAAACTGGTGAGTTAGAGAGTATAGAGATATTGTTATCCACGCCGGCACCAACAATGTTAAGATGAAACAGTCAGAGGTCACCAAGCGCAACATAGCTTCAGTGTGTAAATCAGCTAGAAAGATGTGTCGGCATCGAGTAATTGTCTCTGGCCCCCTCCCAGTTAGGGGGAGTGATGAGCTCTACAGCAGAGTCTCACAACTCAATCGCTAGTTGAAAACTGTTTTCTGTCCCTCCCAAAAGATAGAATTTGTACATAATTGGCCCTCTTTCTGGGACTCACCCACAAACAGGACCAAGCCTGACCTGCTGAGGAGTGACGGACTCCATCCTAGCTGGAGGGGTGCTCTCAATTTATCTACCAACATAGACAGGGCTCTAACTCCTCTAGCTCCACAATGAAATAGGGTGCAGGCCAGGCAGCAGGCTGTTAGCCAGCCTGCCAGCTTAGTGGAGTCTGCCACCAGCACAGTCAGTGTAGTCAGCTCAACTATCCCCATTGAGAGCCGTGTCTGTGCCTCGATCTAGGTCGGGCAAAACTAAACATGGCGGTGTTCGCCTTAGCAATCTCACTAGAATAAAGACCTCCTCCATTCCTGTCATCATTGAAAGAGATCGTGATATCTCACATCTCAAAATAGGGCTACTTAATGATAGTCCCTTACTTCCAAGGCAGTTGTTGTCAATGAACTAATCACTGATCATAATCTTGATGTGATTGGCCTGACTGAAACATGGCTTAAGCCTGATGAATTTACTGTGTTAAATGAGGCCTCTCCTCCTGGTTACACTAGTGACCATATCCCCCGTGCATCCCGCAAAGGCGGAGTTGCTGCTAACATATAGAATAGCAAATTTCTGCATTTTCCTCTTTTGAGCTTCTATGAAATCTATGCAGCCTACTCAATCACTTTTTATAGCTACTGTTTACAGGCCTCCTGGGCCGTACACAGCGTTCCTCACTGAGTTCCCTGAATTCCTATCGGACCTTGTAGTCATGGCAGATAACGTTCACATTTTTGGTGACTTTAAAATTTACATGGAGAAGTCCACAGACCCACTCCAAAAGGCTTTCGGAGCCATCATCGACT
>NC_092149.1:3312973-3317973 GCF_045791955.1 Oncorhynchus clarkii lewisi | reverse complement strand
CTAACGTTAGCTAGTGTGTGTGACTCTCTGGTTGAGTTACCAAGCTAACGTTAGCTAGTGTGTGTGACTCTCTGGTTGAGTTACCAAGCTAACATTAGCTAGTGTGTTTGACTGTCTGGCTTAGTTACCAAGCTAACGTTAGCTAGTGTGTGTGACTGTCTGTCTTAGTTACCAAGCTAACATTAGCTAGTGTGTGTGATTGTCTGGCTTAGTTACCAAGCTAACGTTAGCTAGTGTGTGTGACTGTCTGTCTTAGTTACCAAGCTAACGTTAGCTAGTGTGTGTGATTGTCTGGCTTAGTTACCAAGCTGTCCCGTGTGTTTTCACCTTAACAACACTGAGGGTTTCATCTGTCCCTTAACAACACTAAGGGTTTCATCTGTCCAGTGTGTTTTCACCTTAACAACACTAAAGGTTTCATCTGTATGAATAAAAGCTGTTGCCTGACAACTACACACCGTCTCCAGTCCACAGCCATCATACTGACTTTTTAATGTCCCCGAGGAGATTTTCAGCGACTGATACTGTTGAAGATCTTAATCACAATGGAAAAGAAATTCCCCCTTTTTATGTTTCTTCGTTGCAGAGCCCAGCAACGATGAGATTTCCCTCAGTCCTCAAATTAACCTTGAAGGGGTCTGATGTCTGACTGGTCGGCCTGGACTATCTGCAGTTTATAGGAGGATCCACCGGGACGTAAAGGCTGGGAACATTCTCCTCAACACGGAAGGTCATGCGAAACTGGCTCACTGAAACGCACACACACACACACACACACGCACACACTGGCTGATATCTGCGTGGCTGGACAGTAACTGAGAGTGAGCCTAAATCCACAGGGCCCTCAACTATCTCTTAAAACCAAAACATTACTAAATCCATTTTCTTTTTTGAATCAAAAAGTTTGAGGTCTCCTGAGAATGTGGTAATATAGGATATTTTCTTTTACCCCAGTTTTTTTATTTCTCCATTAAGTTCGAAAGTCACAGATTAAACACCAGCTGGATACAGCAGTGTCCACTTGTTGATTTCCACAGCGAAGTGAATAATCATATGAAATACAGACTAGGGTTTTGTTGATTGTTTTTCTTATTTTTATTTACAGATAGTGTGCTGAGTTAGCGGTTAGCGGTTAGCGGTTAGCGGTTAGCAGTTAGCGGTTAGCAGTTAGCGGTTAGCGGTTAGCAGTTAGCAGTTAGCAGTTAGCGGTTAGCAGTTAGCGGTTAGCGGTTAGCTGTGCTCACAATTATTTTTACTTTCCCCCTTTGAGGATCCACCTTGACGGAGCGCTGTCTAGACGCCCAAGTCTAGGAGGATATGGCTTCGTCTTTTTCACAGGAAATATTCTCATTCTTTATGCTGTTATTTTTATTTAATTTAACCAGGTATTTATATATATATATATATATATATATATATATATATATATATATAACCCTAACCCTTTATTTCACCAGGTATTTATATATATATATATATATATAACCCTAACCCTTTATTTAACCAGGTATTTATATATATATATATATAACCCTAACCCTTTATTTAGCCAGGTAGGCTAATGTTAATTAATGTTATGTTGCTCCCATGATGAACGGCAGTATTGTTTTCCTGATGAAGTTGTGGCTTTGTGTGTGTAAGTTACATACGGGCCTTGCTAAATCAAATGTAGTTTTCTTTGTCACATGCGCCGAACACAACGGGTGTAGACGTTGTGAAATGCTTTGCTTAAATCAACGATGCAGAGTTAAAAACATTTAATAAATACAAAACTAGTAACAGAAGAGGATAAATACACAATAATGAGGCTTTATACAGGAAGTACCAGATCAATGTGTAGATATATACAGGAAGTACCAGATCAATGTGTAGATATATACAGGAAGTACCATATCAATGTGTAGATATATACAGGAAGTACCAGATCAATGTGTAACTATATACAGGAAGTACCAGATCAATGTGGAGCTTTATACAGGAAGTACCAGATCAATGTGTAGATATATACAGGAAGTACCATTACCAGATCAATATGGAGCTATATACAGGAAGTACCAGTACCAGATCAATGTGTAGATATATACAGGAAGTACCAGTACCAGATCAATGTGTAGATATATACAGGAAGTACCAGATCAATGTGGAGCTATATACAGGGAGTACCAGATCAATGTGTAGGGGTAATAGATATATACAGGGAGTACCAGTACTAGATCAATGTGTAGGAGTAATAGATATATACAGGGAGTACCATTACCAGATCAATATGGAGCTATATACAGGAAGTAGCAGTACCAGATCAATGTGTAGCTATATACATGAAGTACCAGATCAATGTGAGGGGTAATAGATATATACAGGGAGTACCAGTACCAGATCAATGTGAGGGGTAATAGATATATACAGGGAGTACCAGTACCAGATCAATGTGAGGGGTAATAGATATATTCAGGGAGTACCAGATCAATGTGAGGGGTAATAGATATATACAGGGAGAACCAGATCAATGTGTAGGGGTAATAGATATATACAGGGAGTACCAGTACCAGATCAATGTGAGGGGTAATAGATATATACAGGGAGTACCAGTACCAGATCAGTGTGAGGGGAAATAGATATATACATGAAGTACCAGATCAATGTGAGGGGTAATAGATATATACAGGGAGTACCAGTACCAGATCAGTGTGAGGGGAAATAGATATATACAGGCGGTACCAGTACCAGATCAATGTGTAGGGGTAATAGATATATACAGGGAGTACCAGTAAGAGATCAATGTGAGGGGTAATAGATATATACAGGGAGTACCAGATCAATGTGTAGGGTAATAGATATATACAGGGAGTACCAGATCAATGTGTAGGGTAATAGATATATACAGGGAGTACCAGTACCAGATCAATGTGTAGGGGTAATAGATATATACAGGGAGTACCAGATCAATGTGAGGGGTAATAGATATATACAGGGAGTACCAGTACCAGATCAATGTGTAGGGGTAATAGATATATACAGGGAGTACCAGTACAAGATCAATGTGTAGGGGTAATAGATATATACAGGGAGTACCAGATCAATGTGAGGGGTAATAGATATATACAGGGAGTACCAGTACCAGATCAATGTGAGGGGTAATAGATATATACAGGGAGAACCAGATCAATTTGAGGGGTAATAGATATATGCAGGGAGTACCAGTACCAGATCAATGTGAGGGGAAATAGATATATACAGGCGGTACCAGTACCAGATCAATGTGTAGGGGTAATAGATATATACAGGGAGTACCAGTACCAGATCAATGTGAGGGGTAATAGATATATACAGGGAATACCAGATCAATGTGAGGGGTAATAGATATATACAGGGAGAACCAGATCAATGTGTAGGGTAATAGATATATACAGGGAGTACCAGATCAATGTGAGGGGTAATAGATATATACAGGGAGTACCAGATCAATGTGTAGGGGTAATAGATATATACAGGCAGTACCAGATCAATGTGAGGGGTAATAGATATATACAGGGAGAACCAGATCAATGTGTAGGGGTAATAGATATATACAGGGAGTACCAGATCAATGTGTAGGGGTAATAGATATATACAGGGAGTACCAGTACCAGATCAATGTGAGGGGTAATAGATATATACAGGGAGAACCAGATCAATGTGTAGGGGTAATAGATATATACAGGGAGTACCAGTACCAGATCAATGTGAGGGGTAATAGATATATACAGGGAGAACCAGATCAATGTGTAGGGTAATAGATATATACAGGGAGTACCAGATCAATGTGTAGGGGTAATAGATATATACAGGGAGTACCAGTACCAGATCAATGTGTAGGGGTAATAGATATATACAGGGAGTACCAGATCAATGTGTAGGGGTAATAGATATATACAGGGAGTACCAGATCAATGTGTAGGGTAATAGATATATACAGGGAGTACCAGTACCAGATCAATGTGTAGGAGTAATATATATATACAGGGAGTACCAGATCAATGTGTAGGGGTAATAGATATATACAGGGAGTACCAGTACCAGATCAATGTGAGGGGTAATAGATATATACAGGGAGTACCAGTACCAGATCAATGTGTAGGGGTAATAGATATATACAGGGAGTACCAGTACCAGATCAATGTGTAGGGTAATAGATATATACAGGGAGAACCAGATCAATGTGAGGGGTAATAGATATATACAGGGAGTACCAGTACCAGATCAATGTGCAGGGTAATAGATATATACAGGGAGAACCAGATCAGTGTGTAGGGGTAATATATATATACAGGGAGAACCAGATCAATGTGAGGGGTAATAGATATATACAGGGAGTACCAGATCAATGTGAGGGGTAATAGATATATACAGGGAGAACCAGATCAATGTGAGGGGTAATAGATATATACAGGGAGTACCAGTACCAGATCAATGTGTAGGGTAATAGATATATATATATATACAGGGAGTACCAGATCAATGTGAGGGGTAATAGATATATACAGGGAGTACCAGTACCAGATCAATGTGTAGGGTAATAGATATATATATACAGGGAGTACCAGATCAATGTGAGGGGTAATAGATATATACAGGGAGTACCAGTACCAGATCAATGTGAGGGGTAATAGATATATATATATATACAGGGAGTACCAGATCAATGTGAGGGGTAATAGATATATACAGGGAGTACCAGTACCAGATCAATGTGAGGGGTAATAGATATATATATATATACAGGGAGTACCAGATCAATGTGAGGGGTAATAGATATATACAGGGAGTACCAGTACCAGATCAATGTGTAGGGGTAATAGATATATACAGGGAGTACCAGTACCAGATCAATGTGAGGGGTAATATATATATATACAGGGAGTACCAGATCAATGTGTAGGGTAATAGATATATACAGGGAGTACCAGTACCAGATCAATGTGTAGGGGTAATAGATATATACAGGGAGAACCAGATCAATT